>NW_012267310.1:2547734-2569511 GCF_000151885.1 Dipodomys ordii | reverse complement strand
CTAAAATCCTCAAATTATTTTCTTTGATCTTCTTCTCTAATCGGCCTGAAATAACGAAGTCTCAGGCAGTTTCAGTCAGCCTGGCTTTATTCTACTGCAATTCCCAATCTACCATCGTTTCTTCCAAAAATTAAGTAAGCTAGGATCATGAAACAAAATATTTTGATTAAGATGCTTTGGCTTTCAGTTAACGTTGGACCACTTGATGACTCTTGTGAGCTTTGGTCTCATAGGAAAGGAGATTGTGCAGATAATATCAAGAAAGCCAAAGTTTCCTCTCATGAAATGAAGTTAAACCCACTTATGGCAAAAGTTTGGATAACTCAAGTGAAGTTACCAGCCCTCTCATAAACCTTCAGATTGTTATAGTTTCTAAGGAACATTTTAAATACTCAAATGGATTGGATAAGATCAGTCAAGTTCCTGAGGCGAGGTCTTTCTTAGGAAGCCAACACACCAGGACACTGTGTTATTTAAAGTTTTGTTTTGTTTTAATCCTTAAACTTATAACTGATCTAAATATTGGAAGTAGAACATAAAATAAAATAAAATTTTAATCCCAGAATTTGGGATGCAAGGTAAGGGAGGAGGTTTGCGAATTTGAGGCCAAGCCTGGGCAATATAAAAAAAATTGTCTCTCAAAATAGTGGAGGAAAATGTGATACTAGGAAATATGATATAGTTAAATGAATATGCATTTTTCCAATTACAACGGCTACTCCACTTACAATGAACTTTGTATTATGAGAGAAAGTAGTAGTACAATAAGAAACATCTGACAAATTGTGATGTAAGAAAATGAAAGATAAAGAAATTGAAGAAACTTGCCTGGTGCCAGTAGCTCACGCCTGTAATGCAAGCTTTTCAATAAGCTGTGCTCTGAAAAGCAGGGTTTGAAGCCAAGCTGTGAAGAGAAGTCTATGAGACTTTTAACTCTAAAAAGCCAGAGAGCTTTTTAGTAGAGCTGTGACTCAAGTGGTAGAGAGCCAGCCTTGAGCAAAGAAAAAAGCTAAGGAAAAATACACACACCCTGAGTTCAAGCCCTGATTACCCCCTCACACACACACACACACACAATTACAGAAACCTCATATCCAAAGAGTTTCCCCTCATCATCATGAAAATCTTCAAGAGCCAATCAAATGTAGACCCTTAAGTAAGGGTGGCTTTAAGTTGTTGCATACTAGGATGACCCTGGTCTTGCAGTCTTTCAGGACTGCGTAGGAAAGCCTTTTCTTGTCCCTTAAATCATTCTTGCTATCTCCATGCATAAAACAAACCCAACTACATGGAGCAAGATAATGTTTCAGAGGGCTCACTTTTGTCATTCTTCTGTGTTTTTAATATCCTGTCTCCCACTCAAGGCTATACAAATCATGTGTCAAATTGCCATGGGGAAACTACTGACGGCCATTTGTGCATGTTAAACTGCATATTTGTGGCATGATGACATATCTGCCCATTAGAAGGAGTCTTGTATTCTTCACCCAGAGGTGCCATTTGTTCACTCGACAGTGAACACAAGACTGGGTCTGCCCAGAAGGAGGCCTTTTTAGTATTCCTGTGGGTTTGTGGGAATCAAAAAGTGGGGAATCCAAGAAAATAGTATTTAGTGGGAAAAACACTTTGAAAGAAGAGAGTTTGAGTGAGAGAGCTTTTTCCTGGAGCAGAGAGGCACTCCCAGACAGTAAAAGAAGTCAGTGGTTCCCATGAGGAGAGAGATCAGCTGATACCATGAAATGTAGGAGCATCTGAAAGGGAGAAGAGGCCCAGGACCACAGACCATACAAGTCCATATGAGTTCCATAGTGGATTTTTTTTCCTTCAGATGAAGGTTGAAAAATGGATCTGCTAAGAAGGCATGGGGAATACCTAGACTAATATTCATTTTTCTAGCAAAAAGTAGGGTGGAAGTTAATGGTCAAAGACTACATTGACTAAAGAAAGTATCTGATTTTTGCACAACCAAACAAGATATCTCAGGCATAGTGGGTACACAGAGAAGCAGCTTTTGTCAAAATGATCCAAATCAGATTCTAGGTCATGCTTCAAGCAAGGAGAGTTTCCATGTGCCACTATAGACCAGCATCTATGTTAGAAACTCACAAAATTCAAGCCACTTTTAAACCTCACAGCAACAGTGGACAAGAAATTCGAATCTGCCCTTCCTTACACATGGGGAAAATGAGATTCAGAGTGGTGAAGCCATCTGTACTAGGATACTAAGTAAATCACAAAGTCTACCGATAGTTGCAAACTATGCTCCTCAAAACCTGAAAGAAGCTGAGATCTGAGAAGCATGGTTCAAAGCCAGCCTGGGCAGAAAAGTTCATGTGACTCTTTTCTCCAATGAACCATCAAAAGGCTGGAAATGGAGATGCTCAAATGGTAGAATGCCAGCTTTGAACATAAAAGCTAAGGGACAGCATTAGTACTGGTACACACATACACACACACACACACACATAAACACACACACACACACACACACACACACACACCAAATCCTAAAAGGGTCTCCAAATTTTCAGTTAATTCTATTTTAAAGTTGTAATGTTTAATTTTTTTATATATTAATTGTATAAAATAAGGAATTTCACCATGATATTTTAATGCATATACTTTGATCACATTCACCCCCTCTATTACATTTTCTTATCTCTCCTTGCTCCCTCTTTTCTCTTCCCCTTTCATCTCTCTAGTAGCCCCCATTTTTCTTTTACGGTTCCTCCATCTCAGTGTCCACAAATGGAGACTTTGTGCGACTGGCTTATTTCACTTAGCATGATGATCTCTAAACAAAAAGCAACATACACACAAATTGTACAATTTTGGCAGTCACCACTGTTCTGCTCTTCGCTGTCAGATTCATTTGTCTCCGAATAAAGTTTTTCATGCCATCTGTAGACACACACTTACACTTGTAACTGTATCATAATTGGGAACACTGTGGCTGTATTTTGTTTCAGGAAAGGTGGTTAATTCAGACTTGTGAGTATTTGCTCATCTATTATGGTGTAAACAGGGCCAAAACTAAAATAGACATGTGCCATCCTCAAATGCCAAGCACTTCAGTTTGTAACAAGCTGCCATCCTGGCAAAGAAGAGCACTAAGGACACAAGTGCCTCCTTACATTTGGAAAGTAGTCTGTTATTGACAGTTTAGTATGTCTAGCATTAGTGTAATTGAATATTAAGTGTGCAAGCAAGCTGTTACCATGCTCCTCTGTTTTGAGTATTTTTTTATAAATTTGTGTTAAAGCTAGACACTTTGTTAAATTGCTTTTTTGACACAGCATACTTGCTGATGGTGTGCATTTCTTTTTTATTTTCCAGGGCTGAGGACCGGGCGGGCACCCTTCCGCTGGGCTAAACCCCCAGCCCCTGGTGTACACTTCTGATTGATATAGAGGAACACGTCATCTGGTTGTCCATTTTGGACAATGTTATCATTGAGTGATATCAGTTTCATCTCTCTATCGTGAATTTCCCAATCAAATTTTCACCTAATAATTTTAGCATTTATAGATGATACTTGCCTAAACCTTTCACTTCATCAGGGATTTTAATGATAATTTCTAATTATATTATCTCCACCAAATTTGTAAGCTATGATTCTTGCACCTATAATCCTAGATACTCAGGAGGCTGAGATCTGAGGATCAAAATTCAAAATCAGCCCAGGCAGACAAATCCCTGAGATTCTTAGCTCCAATTAACCAGCAAAAAGCCAGAAATAGAGGTGTGGCTCAAGTGGTAGAGTGCCAGCCTTGAACAAAAAAATAAGTAAATAAACAAGAGCACAAGGCCCTAAGTTCAAGCCACAGTACCAGCACTAAATACATATACAAATGTATTAATAAACTATACATTCATAGAAAGTGAACAAGGAATGCTATGTGTGTTCTCTCCCCTATCCGGAGAATGAGGAGGTGAGGGAAAGAGTGGAGTTCTGAACATCTTTCATAACTGCAAAAGACCCACAGCCTTTCCCCACTGGAGTTTAGGGACCTCCTACATGTTCAAAGTAGGCATGGGAGAGTGAGAATAAAGATCAACTTGAAATTCACTCACAGGCTTCCTGAAGGCTGGCAGAAGTTGTGTACTAATAATTTACATTCTCCAAATCTTACAGAGTGGTGCATTCAAGATCTTAAGATTGAGCAGATTTTTTTTTTACCTTCTCACTCAAAAATGGCAACATGAATGTCTCCCTAGGAAGATACCCCAAAAGACAAATCTCAAATGGAAGAAAGAACCTTGGCTATACCTTCAAGATGTGTTCATTGGATGCCTTGTCATCAGGGGACACATACAAACGGATAAACACCGAATTGCTGTATTGACCCCGGAACGTTGCAAGTGTCTGCAGCAAGCTGAATTTTCTCTCTGACCAAACTCCTTCAGGACCAATATTTGCTTCAAGCACAGGCCAGCGGAAAGGTGAATGTCGCAGGATGTGGAGCAATGGCTTGGCACCTGCTTTTTCAATCGCTTCTGAAAGAGAGTAGGAAGGGTGAGTTCGAATTACAGACTGGAGTAGGATGCAAGAACATCTACTCCACAGAAAATTCCCATATGGCCCCAACTAGAAATGTTTGCTGTTTAAGGAGAAGGTAGAAGAGTGGGTTGGGTCGAACCTAACCATAGAGACAGACTATGACTCACACATCCATGGGATCATCTAAATCTGTTTTTCACCAAGAAAGCAAGAGGATGGCTCACTGTATTGACCCAAGTCAATGAATGGAATGAAACCCTAAATTTTCTTTTAAAAATGACTCAGTAAAGCCTATCGTTCTCTCAATGAAAGAAACTAATGCTTTAGATTCTGGTCATTATTGCCTTCTTCTAGCTGACCAAATGACACATCCAAATCCCAGACTAGTTAGCATACTTTTCAGAAACATTGGCTTCTTCCTACAACGGTCTTCAGAAAGGAGATCTGAGAGTTTCCCCACAATGATGCTGGTTAAACTGATAACAGCCAAGCACACCTGAGAATCTTGATTTCTCTAGAATCCAGTAAATCCTTGGGAAAATATCAATTTTTCTAAGTATACTCCCTCCCAGCCTCTCTCACACCAGAACTGGTTTGCCTTTTTTGCTGGGTAAAATAGGAATTTTCCTGCTCAAGTTTCTCTTTGAGAAACTGATACCCAAACAATCCCAGTCATAGAAATAAGATTATTTGGTCCATCGAGGTAATGACAAAGAATAATCCAAGTCCAGTCTTGGAGAATGATTCATCTCTCTAAATAACATCTTTAAAACATTCACAGAATTTTTACTTCTCTCTCCCTTAAACAATACCTTTAAACATTAGCAGAATCCTGAAGGATAAGGAGAATGAATCTTTTATTTTCAATATTACTCACTCTCATTCATGCAAGATGAATAAAGAATTTTGGCTTTCTGTATGGCTTCAATGTCCCGTCTTCTACTGATTGACTTCTCCAAAAGTGCTGGGAAAGTTAAGAAAGGATTCATTAGTGTTGGCCCCCATGTAGTATCCAAGTGGAGATCAGTCAATAACCATCATTCCAGCCTGCAGAAAACTAAATGTAAAGACAGACAATCCTGGAAAACACAGATCTGTAAAAGATATGCAGAAAGCAAAACTAAGGTCCCAATAAAAACAAATTCACATTCTCTTATCTGGTACTCTCCTAGCTCAAAAGAATCCCCAAAGTTCAATTTCCAACTGAAACTAGATCTTCTTCAGGGGTCAATTTCTTCTGCCACCTATACAAAAGGAAGTAGAATTCATTTATTCAAGAACCAAAAATAACTGAATTTGATCTCTTGTTTCTGTACCAAGTAATATTCTCAACAGAGGCAATTTTGTCAAGGTCGCGTTTCTTAAGATTTCTTCACCGCCCAGCCTCTTGGGGAGGTCACCTGGAAGAAATTTCCCATTAGAATTTTTCTTCAATGTTGCACAAACACACTGTGAACGTGGAAGTAGTTAAGACAGGAAATGGAGAGGGGAGATTGGAAGGCTTACCCAAATTGCCTGAAAACTTGCCCATTTACACATGCAAAGCCTGGCCATACAAATGAGGCCATGTGTATAATATGGTCACTGAGACCATGTGGAAAATGATTTTCTATTGATGGAGTCACTAATAATACTGGTTGAAGGTCAGAAATGGCAGCTGTCACTCATTAAATAGGGAATAAAAGTCAAGACTCAAACCTCTTCAAGGGGGAAGGAGAGAGAGAGAGAGAACCTTGAACATAGTGGAGAATTGTTTCACCAGCATGAAGTTAAACATGGTGACTGCAGCCCTGGCACTGCCAATTCCAACTATGTCAAACTGCTGTTGTCAAAGTACTTGGGGAAACAACCTAGCAGGCTCCAAAACCATAGTGTACCAGATGTTCCTACAGTTCTCTGGATAGCTTCAAGACCCAAGGTATAATCCTAATCAAATTGATAAATAATTACACATTCCCTGAAGAATCTACATTATTTTTTTAAAAGCAACCCCGAGTACCTGTCCAGGTTTTTTTTCAATAAGAATCTATACAGAAAGCAAGTCCAGCACTGATAGCTCATGCCTGTAATTCTAGCCATTGAGGAGGCTGAGATCTGAGGACTGAGGTTCAAAGCCAGCCAAGGCAGTAAAGTCCACTAGACTCTTATCTCTGATTAACCACTGCAAATCTGGAAGTGAGCTGTGGCTCATGTGGTAGAGCGCTTGCCTTGAGCTGAAGAGCTGAGGGACAGCGCCCAGGCCCAGAGTTCAGGCCCCATGACCGGACCCCCCCCCAAAAAATGGATTGTAGACCTAAAACTATAAAACTTCCAAAGCAAAATATAGGAGAAACACTTTGTGGGCTTGTGTTATAAAGCATTTTTAGACACAAAACTGAAATCACAACCTATAAAAAAAAAGTTAATAAATTGGACTTCATTAACCTTTAAAAGTCATGTTCTGTGAAAGACATTAAAAGCATGTAGAGAAGTTACAGAATGGGAACACATTTGAAAATAATATATATGTATGATAAAGAACTTACATTCAAAATATATAAAGAACACTCAAAACTTAACAATAAGAAAATAATTTAAAAGTGATCAAAGTATCCAAACAGATTCTTCAGCAAGGAAGATACACAGAGGGAAAATAAGCACATGAAAATATGTTCAACCTATCTGATATATTTACCTATGACTCATCAATCCCACTGTTATACCTTTACTCAAGAATATGAAATAAAAACTTATGTTCAAACCAAAACCTATGGTTAACTTGAGTCATAATCATCAAAAGTAGGAAGTGAACCAAATCTCCCACAATGTACAAATGGATAAACTGTGATGCACAATGAAAAACTACTCAGCAATCAGAAGGAATGGACTACTGATGATACATTCATCCACGTGGGTGAATTTTACTTGCATCTTTGGAAAGGCAAAACTAAAGGGAAAACGGAGTAATGGTTGCTATTTTGAGGATGGGAGTTAACAGTAGAGGGACAATAGTAGGTAATTTAGGATGTGATGAAACTATCCTATTTATCAATTGTTAGATGAATGCATTAATTTATCAAAACTTAGAAATAATCCAGTACCACTAGCTCACTCATGTAATCCTAGCTAACCAAAGAACTGCGATCTAAGGATCACAATTCAAAGCCATCCCAGGCAGAAAAAAATATCTGTGAGATTCTTATCTCTAATTAACCACCAAGAAGGCAGAAGTGAAGGTATATCTCAAATGATAGAGCCCAAGCCTTCAGTGAAAAATCTAAATTCAAGCCCCAGTACAGACAAAAATGAATAAATCCATTACTTGTTCTTTCTTGAATATCAGCAAGTGGCTAAAGACTGAATAAATCTCACCAACAGATTTAAGTCTCTGAGTCACAAATTAAAAAGTTCATCCAAATTATCAATACAGAAAATCAAAATAACAAGTCACAAATTATTGGCTTCTGTGCAACCTATATATGTTCATACCATTAGTTTGTATGATTTTCAAAATTTTCCGCTCAAGCAGGGGCTGAGAATATACTGAAAAATTTATTGATCCATTTCCCTCTGGCTCCTTCTCCATCTTACTATAATCTCAAGTATTTTTTTAATAGATGAAGACTTCACAAAATTCTCATTTTCCATGAAAATCCCTTTCACATGCATCAGGTGCTATAAAAGGTCAACTATTAGTATGGTTATGGAAAGTTCAAGGAAAAACACTGCTATTGTTTCAGAGGAAATGTTTTCAAAACATTTATTTTAGGACTAGAGATATGGTTCAAGTGATAGAGTGTCTGGCTAACATCCTGAGTTCAAATCCTACTAGTAGCAAAAAATAATAATTAAAAAAACTGCTAAGGATTGGTGCTCACATTTATAATCCTAACTCCTCAGGAGGCTGAGATCTGAGGACCATTGTTCGAAACCATCCAGGGTAAAAAAAAAAAAAGTCGGTGAGATGAAGAGAAAAGCTCAAAAGCTATGTACATATAAGATGATGCTAAGTGAAATGAACCCCAAGATAGGGACACAAGAGGTCTTTCTTTGTTGTTGTTTTTAATGTACTATGTGATATTTTTTGTTTCTTTTGTATGTTCTTCCCCCTATGGTATATCCCCTGTTGTCACTGTACTTGATTTTGGTACCCTGTATCTTGTATATACATTTGTCTAATTTGGGGAAGGGAAAGGGAATAACAAAACGTTTACACAAGGACACAGGATGACCCATTGCAACAATGATACCCACAAGACAGTATATTGGAAACGCACTTTACAACTTGTGGGGAGAGGAGTGAGAGAGGTAGGGGAGAGAAGGGATAGTGGGAGAACAAAAGGAGGGGGTAACACTGCTCTACAAGAAATGTATGCATCACCTTACTCATGTAATTGTAACTCCTCTGTACAGCATCTTTACAATAAAGTAAATCTTATAAAAAGTCTGTGAGACTTATCGTCAATTAACCAGCAAACAAATAAATAACCACAACCTGGAAATAGACCTGTCATTCAAGTGGTAGAACATCAGCCTTGAATGAAAAGGCTAAGGGACAGCACCTAACCTGAGTTCACACACACACACACACACACACACACACACACACACAGAGAGAGAGAGGTATATGCACATGTGCTCATTCACACAAAATTATTTTGTCTATGTGAACTGCTAAAATCCTCAAATTATTTTCTTTGATCTTCTTCTCTAATCGGCCTGAAATAACGAAGTCTCAGGCAGTTTCAGTCAGCCTGGCTTTATTCTACTGCAATTCCCAATCTACCATCGTTTCTTCCAAAAATTAAGTAAGCTAGGATCATGAAACAAAATATTTTGATTAAGATGCTTTGGCTTTCAGTTAACGTTGGACCACTTGATGACTCTTGTGAGCTTTGGTCTCATAGGAAAGGAGATTGTGCAGATAATATCAAGAAAGCCAAAGTTTCCTCTCATGAAATGAAGTTAAACCCACTTATGGCAAAAGTTTGGATAACTCAAGTGAAGTTACCAGCCCTCTCATAAACCTTCAGATTGTTATAGTTTCTAAGGAACATTTTAAATACTCAAATGGATTGGATAAGATCAGTCAAGTTCCTGAGGCGAGGTCTTTCTTAGGAAGCCAACACACCAGGACACTGTGTTATTTAAAGTTTTGTTTTGTTTTAATCCTTAAACTTATAACTGATCTAAATATTGGAAGTAGAACATAAAATAAAATAAAATTTTAATCCCAGAATTTGGGATGCAAGGTAAGGGAGGAGGTTTGCGAATTTGAGGCCAAGCCTGGGCAATATAAAAAAAATTGTCTCTCAAAATAGTGGAGGAAAATGTGATACTAGGAAATATGATATAGTTAAATGAATATGCATTTTTCCAATTACAACGGCTACTCCACTTACAATGAACTTTGTATTATGAGAGAAAGTAGTAGTACAATAAGAAACATCTGACAAATTGTGATGTAAGAAAATGAAAGATAAAGAAATTGAAGAAACTTGCCTGGTGCCAGTAGCTCACGCCTGTAATGCAAGCTTTTCAATAAGCTGTGCTCTGAAAAGCAGGGTTTGAAGCCAAGCTGTGAAGAGAAGTCTATGAGACTTTTAACTCTAAAAAGCCAGAGAGCTTTTTAGTAGAGCTGTGACTCAAGTGGTAGAGAGCCAGCCTTGAGCAAAGAAAAAAGCTAAGGAAAAATACACACACCCTGAGTTCAAGCCCTGATTACCCCCTCACACACACACACACACACAATTACAGAAACCTCATATCCAAAGAGTTTCCCCTCATCATCATGAAAATCTTCAAGAGCCAATCAAATGTAGACCCTTAAGTAAGGGTGGCTTTAAGTTGTTGCATACTAGGATGACCCTGGTCTTGCAGTCTTTCAGGACTGCGTAGGAAAGCCTTTTCTTGTCCCTTAAATCATTCTTGCTATCTCCATGCATAAAACAAACCCAACTACATGGAGCAAGATAATGTTTCAGAGGGCTCACTTTTGTCATTCTTCTGTGTTTTTAATATCCTGTCTCCCACTCAAGGCTATACAAATCATGTGTCAAATTGCCATGGGGAAACTACTGACGGCCATTTGTGCATGTTAAACTGCATATTTGTGGCATGATGACATATCTGCCCATTAGAAGGAGTCTTGTATTCTTCACCCAGAGGTGCCATTTGTTCACTCGACAGTGAACACAAGACTGGGTCTGCCCAGAAGGAGGCCTTTTTAGTATTCCTGTGGGTTTGTGGGAATCAAAAAGTGGGGAATCCAAGAAAATAGTATTTAGTGGGAAAAACACTTTGAAAGAAGAGAGTTTGAGTGAGAGAGCTTTTTCCTGGAGCAGAGAGGCACTCCCAGACAGTAAAAGAAGTCAGTGGTTCCCATGAGGAGAGAGATCAGCTGATACCATGAAATGTAGGAGCATCTGAAAGGGAGAAGAGGCCCAGGACCACAGACCATACAAGTCCATATGAGTTCCATAGTGGATTTTTTTTCCTTCAGATGAAGGTTGAAAAATGGATCTGCTAAGAAGGCATGGGGAATACCTAGACTAATATTCATTTTTCTAGCAAAAAGTAGGGTGGAAGTTAATGGTCAAAGACTACATTGACTAAAGAAAGTATCTGATTTTTGCACAACCAAACAAGATATCTCAGGCATAGTGGGTACACAGAGAAGCAGCTTTTGTCAAAATGATCCAAATCAGATTCTAGGTCATGCTTCAAGCAAGGAGAGTTTCCATGTGCCACTATAGACCAGCATCTATGTTAGAAACTCACAAAATTCAAGCCACTTTTAAACCTCACAGCAACAGTGGACAAGAAATTCGAATCTGCCCTTCCTTACACATGGGGAAAATGAGATTCAGAGTGGTGAAGCCATCTGTACTAGGATACTAAGTAAATCACAAAGTCTACCGATAGTTGCAAACTATGCTCCTCAAAACCTGAAAGAAGCTGAGATCTGAGAAGCATGGTTCAAAGCCAGCCTGGGCAGAAAAGTTCATGTGACTCTTTTCTCCAATGAACCATCAAAAGGCTGGAAATGGAGATGCTCAAATGGTAGAATGCCAGCTTTGAACATAAAAGCTAAGGGACAGCATTAGTACTGGTACACACATACACACACACACACACACATAAACACACACACACACACACACACACACACACACCAAATCCTAAAAGGGTCTCCAAATTTTCAGTTAATTCTATTTTAAAGTTGTAATGTTTAATTTTTTTATATATTAATTGTATAAAATAAGGAATTTCACCATGATATTTTAATGCATATACTTTGATCACATTCACCCCCTCTATTACATTTTCTTATCTCTCCTTGCTCCCTCTTTTCTCTTCCCCTTTCATCTCTCTAGTAGCCCCCATTTTTCTTTTACGGTTCCTCCATCTCAGTGTCCACAAATGGAGACTTTGTGCGACTGGCTTATTTCACTTAGCATGATGATCTCTAAACAAAAAGCAACATACACACAAATTGTACAATTTTGGCAGTCACCACTGTTCTGCTCTTCGCTGTCAGATTCATTTGTCTCCGAATAAAGTTTTTCATGCCATCTGTAGACACACACTTACACTTGTAACTGTATCATAATTGGGAACACTGTGGCTGTATTTTGTTTCAGGAAAGGTGGTTAATTCAGACTTGTGAGTATTTGCTCATCTATTATGGTGTAAACAGGGCCAAAACTAAAATAGACATGTGCCATCCTCAAATGCCAAGCACTTCAGTTTGTAACAAGCTGCCATCCTGGCAAAGAAGAGCACTAAGGACACAAGTGCCTCCTTACATTTGGAAAGTAGTCTGTTATTGACAGTTTAGTATGTCTAGCATTAGTGTAATTGAATATTAAGTGTGCAAGCAAGCTGTTACCATGCTCCTCTGTTTTGAGTATTTTTTTATAAATTTGTGTTAAAGCTAGACACTTTGTTAAATTGCTTTTTTGACACAGCATACTTGCTGATGGTGTGCATTTCTTTTTTATTTTCCAGGGCTGAGGACCGGGCGGGCACCCTTCCGCTGGGCTAAACCCCCAGCCCCTGGTGTACACTTCTGATTGATATAGAGGAACACGTCATCTGGTTGTCCATTTTGGACAATGTTATCATTGAGTGATATCAGTTTCATCTCTCTATCGTGAATTTCCCAATCAAATTTTCACCTAATAATTTTAGCATTTATAGATGATACTTGCCTAAACCTTTCACTTCATCAGGGATTTTAATGATAATTTCTAATTATATTATCTCCACCAAATTTGTAAGCTATGATTCTTGCACCTATAATCCTAGATACTCAGGAGGCTGAGATCTGAGGATCAAAATTCAAAATCAGCCCAGGCAGACAAATCCCTGAGATTCTTAGCTCCAATTAACCAGCAAAAAGCCAGAAATAGAGGTGTGGCTCAAGTGGTAGAGTGCCAGCCTTGAACAAAAAAATAAGTAAATAAACAAGAGCACAAGGCCCTAAGTTCAAGCCACAGTACCAGCACTAAATACATATACAAATGTATTAATAAACTATACATTCATAGAAAGTGAACAAGGAATGCTATGTGTGTTCTCTCCCCTATCCGGAGAATGAGGAGGTGAGGGAAAGAGTGGAGTTCTGAACATCTTTCATAACTGCAAAAGACCCACAGCCTTTCCCCACTGGAGTTTAGGGACCTCCTACATGTTCAAAGTAGGCATGGGAGAGTGAGAATAAAGATCAACTTGAAATTCACTCACAGGCTTCCTGAAGGCTGGCAGAAGTTGTGTACTAATAATTTACATTCTCCAAATCTTACAGAGTGGTGCATTCAAGATCTTAAGATTGAGCAGATTTTTTTTTTACCTTCTCACTCAAAAATGGCAACATGAATGTCTCCCTAGGAAGATACCCCAAAAGACAAATCTCAAATGGAAGAAAGAACCTTGGCTATACCTTCAAGATGTGTTCATTGGATGCCTTGTCATCAGGGGACACATACAAACGGATAAACACCGAATTGCTGTATTGACCCCGGAACGTTGCAAGTGTCTGCAGCAAGCTGAATTTTCTCTCTGACCAAACTCCTTCAGGACCAATATTTGCTTCAAGCACAGGCCAGCGGAAAGGTGAATGTCGCAGGATGTGGAGCAATGGCTTGGCACCTGCTTTTTCAATCGCTTCTGAAAGAGAGTAGGAAGGGTGAGTTCGAATTACAGACTGGAGTAGGATGCAAGAACATCTACTCCACAGAAAATTCCCATATGGCCCCAACTAGAAATGTTTGCTGTTTAAGGAGAAGGTAGAAGAGTGGGTTGGGTCGAACCTAACCATAGAGACAGACTATGACTCACACATCCATGGGATCATCTAAATCTGTTTTTCACCAAGAAAGCAAGAGGATGGCTCACTGTATTGACCCAAGTCAATGAATGGAATGAAACCCTAAATTTTCTTTTAAAAATGACTCAGTAAAGCCTATCGTTCTCTCAATGAAAGAAACTAATGCTTTAGATTCTGGTCATTATTGCCTTCTTCTAGCTGACCAAATGACACATCCAAATCCCAGACTAGTTAGCATACTTTTCAGAAACATTGGCTTCTTCCTACAACGGTCTTCAGAAAGGAGATCTGAGAGTTTCCCCACAATGATGCTGGTTAAACTGATAACAGCCAAGCACACCTGAGAATCTTGATTTCTCTAGAATCCAGTAAATCCTTGGGAAAATATCAATTTTTCTAAGTATACTCCCTCCCAGCCTCTCTCACACCAGAACTGGTTTGCCTTTTTTGCTGGGTAAAATAGGAATTTTCCTGCTCAAGTTTCTCTTTGAGAAACTGATACCCAAACAATCCCAGTCATAGAAATAAGATTATTTGGTCCATCGAGGTAATGACAAAGAATAATCCAAGTCCAGTCTTGGAGAATGATTCATCTCTCTAAATAACATCTTTAAAACATTCACAGAATTTTTACTTCTCTCTCCCTTAAACAATACCTTTAAACATTAGCAGAATCCTGAAGGATAAGGAGAATGAATCTTTTATTTTCAATATTACTCACTCTCATTCATGCAAGATGAATAAAGAATTTTGGCTTTCTGTATGGCTTCAATGTCCCGTCTTCTACTGATTGACTTCTCCAAAAGTGCTGGGAAAGTTAAGAAAGGATTCATTAGTGTTGGCCCCCATGTAGTATCCAAGTGGAGATCAGTCAATAACCATCATTCCAGCCTGCAGAAAACTAAATGTAAAGACAGACAATCCTGGAAAACACAGATCTGTAAAAGATATGCAGAAAGCAAAACTAAGGTCCCAATAAAAACAAATTCACATTCTCTTATCTGGTACTCTCCTAGCTCAAAAGAATCCCCAAAGTTCAATTTCCAACTGAAACTAGATCTTCTTCAGGGGTCAATTTCTTCTGCCACCTATACAAAAGGAAGTAGAATTCATTTATTCAAGAACCAAAAATAACTGAATTTGATCTCTTGTTTCTGTACCAAGTAATATTCTCAACAGAGGCAATTTTGTCAAGGTCGCGTTTCTTAAGATTTCTTCACCGCCCAGCCTCTTGGGGAGGTCACCTGGAAGAAATTTCCCATTAGAATTTTTCTTCAATGTTGCACAAACACACTGTGAACGTGGAAGTAGTTAAGACAGGAAATGGAGAGGGGAGATTGGAAGGCTTACCCAAATTGCCTGAAAACTTGCCCATTTACACATGCAAAGCCTGGCCATACAAATGAGGCCATGTGTATAATATGGTCACTGAGACCATGTGGAAAATGATTTTCTATTGATGGAGTCACTAATAATACTGGTTGAAGGTCAGAAATGGCAGCTGTCACTCATTAAATAGGGAATAAAAGTCAAGACTCAAACCTCTTCAAGGGGGAAGGAGAGAGAGAGAGAGAACCTTGAACATAGTGGAGAATTGTTTCACCAGCATGAAGTTAAACATGGTGACTGCAGCCCTGGCACTGCCAATTCCAACTATGTCAAACTGCTGTTGTCAAAGTACTTGGGGAAACAACCTAGCAGGCTCCAAAACCATAGTGTACCAGATGTTCCTACAGTTCTCTGGATAGCTTCAAGACCCAAGGTATAATCCTAATCAAATTGATAAATAATTACACATTCCCTGAAGAATCTACATTATTTTTTTAAAAGCAACCCCGAGTACCTGTCCAGGTTTTTTTTCAATAAGAATCTATACAGAAAGCAAGTCCAGCACTGATAGCTCATGCCTGTAATTCTAGCCATTGAGGAGGCTGAGATCTGAGGACTGAGGTTCAAAGCCAGCCAAGGCAGTAAAGTCCACTAGACTCTTATCTCTGATTAACCACTGCAAATCTGGAAGTGAGCTGTGGCTCATGTGGTAGAGAACTAGTCTTGAGCAAAAAAAAAAAGCTCAGGAATAGAGCTAGGGCCCTGAGTTCAATCCCCAGGACAGGCAGACATGCATATGTATGTGCGCGTGCACACACACACACACACACACACACACACACACACACACACAAAGAAGCAAGTCTATATAACTAGATGGTTGGGTTGCATGTGGGCATTTTCAATTATTTCAGCATGTTTGGTGTTTCTTTCTTATTTATCATCACAGCAAGATAAGTAGCCCCAGGGCTAAAGAAAGGAGATTTTTTTAAGTAAACAGAAAGCCCTAAAAGTATATTCACACATATTTCCATTCAAATCAGATCCTATACCTTTTTGCCATAATCCTTATGCAGTCATTACAGCTATTAGACTGTTGAGGAGATACATTTAGAAGTAAATAACCCAAATTTCATTTCGGGATATAGTGCTATAAACACTCAGGGCACTTCAAACATGAGTGCCCTGACAATCAAAAGACAAGCCACCGGGGTAAAAAGAACTAAAAATGTTCAATATTTACCTGTGTAACCTCCCAAGTCATGCTGTACATCACAAGAAAGGGGAAAAAAGCCTTTGTATATGCGAAGCAGGACAATCCCCAAATCAAAAGCTTGTACAAATATCAATAATCAACAGATGGCAAAACCATGATTTCTATACCAGAATTCAGCTTCTGAAACAGATTCATTTATCACAAGCTTCTATCACATCCTCTGCTTCCCATTTTCTCCCCCTTTCCCTGTATCCAGGGAGGCAAGAGAGCATTGCTATGCAGACAGTGAGGAAGCCATCCATCAGCAGCATCCATTTTCTATATCTCTGCATGTGACGCAGTGTAAGAGGAACAAAATCGAGTGTGGAGAGTCATTAATAAGCAGGGAAAACCGTTTGCCAACCATAGGCAATTAGTGAGGTTATTAAAATGTCCCAAAAGTGTTGAGAAGGACATATGGGTCACCCATCCAGGCCATAGCCTGGGTTGTTCCGTGGAGAATTTTGCAGCCCCTCCTCCCACCCTGCACCATGATATAATCGAGAAGGAATGCCTATTCACAAAAACCTATGGTGCAGCCAAATGCTGATTGCTCATGCCTGTAATCCTACTCACTCAGGAGGCTGAGATATGAGGACTGAGATTTGAAGTCAAGGTGAGAGAAAAGCTCACACGATGCTCCAATTAATCACCAAAAGTCAGAAGTAAAACTATGTCTCAAGTAGTAAAGTACTGCCTTAAGCAAAAAAGAAAAGCTAATGGACAGAGCTCAGGCCCTAAATTCAAGCACCAATACCAACATACACACACACACACACACACACACACACCTATAGTATAGCAAAACACAGACATTAAAACCAGTTTGAGAAGTTCTACTGATTTCCAGAGTTGAACATTGCACATATGAAGTACTTTTCATCTCCTCGTTATGTAATTGGATTTTAAAAATAAAGCAGCAATTAGCAATTATGTTAAGAGGATGGGCTTTCAAATCACATAGACCATGAGTTCCAGTGGAAGCCTCCTGCTATTTCCTAGCTAGAATTAATGAAAGTTGTTAAATATCTCAAAGCTCCAGTGCTTTCATCTGTAAATTCAGATAATAGTCTGAACCTCCCTGGTGGTGACAAAGATTTCAAGTCTCTGTCTCAGTACCTGGCCACATGATGGAGGGATGCATATGTTGTGGCATTCTTGGGTTCCTACTCAAATGCACCTTCTTCCCAGATTGCCCTAGGTTCCCTCCCATTCAACCAATGAAAAGAGCCAGGGCAACACATAGCCAAGCCAGCAAGCAATCAGCACAATGCCCAGGGGAAGAGATGTGGGAGGAGCCCTCGCCTTATAAAGACCACTCTCCAGGAGGACTCCATTGGACTAAGCTCTGGGATCCTTCTCCACAGAGTCTGTTGAACCACTTTCTTTTCACTTGCAATAAAGTTGCTCTGTCTGCTATAGAATAAAATAAATCAAATAAACAGTGGCTTAAAATAGGATTATAAACCTAGTTAATCATAACCTAGTTAATCAAGCTTCCTAGTGCTTCTCCTTCACCCTTCTCACTATATTAGTGACTACGACCACACACTAGCTCAAGATATTGGCACTCTGCATGACCCAAACTGCAGCAGCTCCAGCCACCTTACAAAGCCCTATGCTCTCGCTGCTCCTCTGCATTCATACAAGAGACAATGCTAAATGATGAGATGCATTATGCCGTCAGTGTGAACTCTTGGAAATACTTTTCATACATTCTTCATCCTGCACAACAAGGGGTGGGAGTATGCCAGTACAGGGTTTAAACTCTTGCTTAGCTTTTTCTATTCAAGGCTGGTATTCTACCACTTGAGCTACGACTCCCATTTCTGGCTTTTTGCTGGCTAATTAGAAATTAGAATCTCAGATCTCACCCTCTTGAGTAGCTAGAATTACTTGTGTGAGCTACTGGTACCCAGATAAAACCAGGAATTTTATGTCAATGTTTTTCAAGGAAAATACAAAAAAGAAAATACAATATACATGCTACAGAAAAGATATACACAGATTGTAATTGAAGGATTCTCACAAACTAAACACTGCCAAATAACCAATATTATTACCACAATTCTAGAAGTCCCACATGCCTCTTCCTAATCACTATCCCAAACAAGACAACCCACATCCTCTTTGGTGAAGTGCTTATTCAAATCTAATTCACATACTTCCATTGGATAGTCTACCTTTCTCATTGGATTTATACACGTTCTTTATATTGTCTACATACACGTCTTTTTTAATTACAACATTTTTGTGATACATTTTCTCCCCTCCATAGACATCATTTTCTTATTAGTATTTTGTAATAAACTAAAATATTCTCTAGGTTAATATAGTCCATTTTGTCAGTCCTATGTGGTGAATACATTTGGGATCTTATTTCAAAATCTTTGCCTACATTCAAACATGCCAATAGTCTACATTTTCATCTAGAATCTTTATTGTTTCACATTTAACTCTAAAGTACTAGAGTTTCATTTTGTCCATGCATGGCTTAAACAGCTCTGCTTTTCAAACACAAGCCTGGATGGATTGTGTGACAGTTTTAGTAAATAAGATACTTTGGGTCATTACACCTCAAATAACATCACAAAAACATTGGCTGGCATAAAAAAAAACTGGCATTGACAATGAATGGTTAGATCGAATATTCTTTGGAGCAAGGGCTTAGAGCACATGCATAGCAGAAGATCCAGGGCCTAATGCATAGCGTGGTTAGTGCTTAGAGAATGTGGGGACGTTGAAAGAAATTTTTCATCTAACCAAAAAGGAATGGTGGACAACTAAACAGAAGCCAGGGGCAATGGCTTACTCCTGTGATCACAGATACTTGGGAGGCAAGGGTCAGGAAGATCCTACTCTGAGGCCACTACGGCAAAAAAGTTAACAAGACCTTATCTCAAAGAAAAGCAGGTATATGCTTGTAATCTCAACTATCTATTAGATACAAGTAGGAGGATCATTGTCTGAGTCAGTGTAGGCCAAAAAGAAAAAAACAAAAAAAAATCACAAGATCCTATCTGAACATAAATAAAGGCAAGAAGAATTAGGGATGTGGTGTAAGTGGTAGGAAATGTGTGGTAGCATGCTCAAAGCCCTAAATTCAAGCCTCAGTATCACCAAAAAAAAATAAAACAAAGATACACAGACTACTTACATTATTTCTTGCTGGGCACTGGTGGCTCATATCTGTAATTCTAGCTACTCAGGAGGCTCAGATCTGAGGATCATGGTTCAAAGCCAGCCCAGGCAGGAAAAGTCCATGAGACTCTTATCTCCAATTAACCACAGAAAACTGGAAATGGAGCTGTGGCTTAAAGTGGTAGAGCGCTAGCTTTGAGCAAAAGAGCTCAAGGACAGTGCATAGGCCCTGAGTTTAAGCCCTATGACCAAAAACAAGTTATTTCTTTTTACCATCACCACTAAATTGTACCAATTAACTTGGGGAGCAGGGGAAGGGAGTCAGGGGGTGGGGAGAGAGGGAGGGAAAGCAGGAGAAAAAGAAGGAGGAGGTAATTCTGTTTGAAAAGAAATGTACTTATTACCTTACTTATGTAACTGTAACACTTCTGTATATCACCTTTACAAAAAAAAACATAAAGAATTTGTACCAATTCTCTCAATTTAATCACGCATGCCCACCCACTGCTCTTCTATCCTGGGAGGAAAATATGTAGCATTCTACTTCCTTTACCCTCAACAGCCAAGAAAGAACCAACAATCTTCTTCCCTCAATTACTCTCCCTGTTCAAATAGCAGTTATTGAGCACGGTAGAGGATGATATGAAAATTCTCAAGGAAAGTTGAAATTCCTAAGAATGTCACAGCAGTACCCTGGTTAGTCAAGCGTTCACTAAACACATGCAACTCAGATCAGTCATTTGAAATGTCTACAACAAATGCCATTTGTTTAACTCCACAAAGCAAGGTTTTAGGCATATGAGCAAAAGCTTATGGAGAACCTTGGTATCAAGCTGATGCCATATAAATTGGCTAGCTGGAGAGAAGCGAAATTCTAACAAAGCTTCTTCCTTCATGTTCTCCCTCCTGTGTCTGTAATAACCGCAAGCACTGGTTCTACCCCTAAGGCTGTTGGCTAAGAAATCAATGGACATTGGAGCCATTCGCTGTTTATGAAATAGAAATAGCCATCAGACTCTCACATCTATGTCACTGAGGGCAAATTCTAATTTTTACCTAGATGATACCAGGATTTCTCCTTTGGATATCGAAGGTGAGACAAAGAACATGGAAAATTAAAACCTCACTAAGTAAAATATGTATTTCTTAGTGGTAGAGTGCTTGCCCAGCATGCATGAAGCCCTGGGTTCATTTCCTCAGTACTAAAAGCAGAAAAAACCAGAAATGGCACTGTGGAGCAAGTGGTAGAGTGCTAGCCTTGAGCAAAAGCTCAGGCGCAGTGCCCAAGCCCTGAGTTCAAGCCCCAGGATTTGTAAAAAATAAATTAAATTTGTATTTTTTGTGCCAGTCCTGGGGCTTGAACTCATAGCCTGGGCACTGTCCCTGAGCTTTTTTTGCTCAAGGCTAGCACTCTACCACTTGAACTACAGCACCACTTCCAGTTTTTCTTGGTGGTTAATTAGAGATAAGAGTCTCAGAGACTTTCCCACTGGGCTGGCTCAGATCTCAGCCTCCTGAGAAGCTAGGATTACAGGTGTGAGCCATCAATGCCCAGCTAAAATCTGTATTCTAAGCATCCGCTTCTCCATAATGAACAGAAGGTTCTGTAAATCTATATATTCTGTTAAACCTATCATACCATAACCTTTTTCTCCTTTGGTGATACTTAAAAACCACCTTTGGATGGTCTCTGGTTGAATGGTACCTCTAATCTTACTATTTTTTGTTTTTTTTGACTTTCTAGACTGCAGACTTCAATTTGGTTTCCAGGCACCTTGGTTTATTTACTGTACTGAAAAAAATTATTTTTCTAACTCACGTGGCATGGGTTTTAAACCGTTACGCAGTTAAAACTGGAGTCTCTAAATCAGCTTGCAAACCCCATTGTTATTCCTATTTAAAACGAAAACTCAAGTTAACTTTGGCCTCCACAACCAGTCAAGCACCAGATTAACCGAGTCTGTCTGACATACTGAAAAGACAATAAGATCTGATACATCTCTTTTTTTCTTCCAAAGAACACCCACCTACATATAGGGAGAGAAATTGCCAGAATGAATTTCTCTCTGTTCATTTTTTATCATCATCTTATAAATGATCATTGTTCATTAGCATCAGCTTAAGGGAAAGGAGCAGAGATGACTTTAGGGTAAGTCAGTACCCTTAAAAGTCACCAATCTAAAATGGAAAAGCTTGGAAAAATTTATATTAAGTGAAGTAAGCCAGGCCCAAAGAAACATA
>NW_012267310.1:2505237-2547381 GCF_000151885.1 Dipodomys ordii | reverse complement strand
AGGCTGCAATGCTTGGTAAGAAATGTACGCATTATCCTGCCCATGTAATTGTAACCCCTCTGTACAGTATGTTCACAAATAAAATAAAATTAAATTTAAAAAAAAAGTCACCAATCTAAACCATGAGTTATTAATAACACAAAGATATATCCCCCTTTAAGCACAGAAGACAATTTTGTCCAGAATAAAATCAATTTTACAAAAGGCTCCCCTATGACCCAACAATCCCAGTTCTGGGCATTTATGCAAATGACCACAAACAAGGCCACACTAAAGCTACTAGCACAACTATGTTTATCACAGCATTATTAACCATAGGTAAGATATGAAACCAGTCCAAATGCCCCTCAGTAGGTGAACAGATCAAGAAAATTTGGTACACACACACACACACACACACACACACACACACAATGGAATCTATGCTTCCATCAGAAAGAATGACAGTGACCAATTTGTAAGGAAATGGAAAGATCTGGAAAAAAATCATATTAAGTGAAGTAAGCCAGACCCAAAGAAACATAGGTCCCATGGTTTCCCTCATTTGTAATAAGTAGTATATGTCTAGGATAGTCCTTGCAGATGAGCAGAGTAGCTCAGTAGCTAAGTACATATGACCACATAAGATGATGCTAAGTTGCTAAGTGAAATGAACTCCAAGACATGGAAACAAGAGGTTTTTCTTTGTTGTTGTTGTTTAATGTATGATGTGATTTCTTTTTTCTTTTGTGATTTTTTTTCTTTTTCTTATGGTTTATCCCCTGTTGTCACTGTATTTAATTTTGGTGCCCTGGGTATTATATATACGTTGATCTGAAATAGAAAAGGGAAGGGGAACAACAAAATGGTGAGAAAAAGGACAAAGGGCAAACCAATGCAATGGCAATACTCACAAGATACTATGTTGGAAATAAACTGTACAACTTGTGGGAGGAGGGAGGAGGGAAAGAGGAAGAAAACTGAGGGAGGGTAAGAAGTTCAAGAAGAAATATACTCACTACCTTACTTATGTAACTGTAACCCCTCTGTACATCACCTTGACAATAAAATTTTTTAAAAATCTGTGTTAAAATAAAGAATACAGTGAAATTGCTATTGTGTTGGTTCTGGGCCTAACCCTTGGGAAGGCCTTGACAATTGTTGATTTGTGCTGGTGGAAGCCTAGATAACATGAATCAACTCTGACTTCTAGTCTACTCTGCTAGGAAGGCAAATTTCAGAAAGACATCATGTTTAAAGGACACTTAAAAAGAGGAGATTTGCAGATACCAGTGGCTCACACCTAGCTACTCTGTAATCCTAGCTACTCTGGAGGCTGAGATCTGAAGATCAAGGTTCATGAGAGCCCAGGCAGGAAAGTCCATGAAACTCTTAAATAAAAACTACTTTTAAAAAAGCCAGAATGGTAGCTATGACTCTAGTGATAGATTAATAGCCTTGAAGCTCAGGGACAGTGACCAGGCCCTGAATTCAAACCCCAGGACTGGAACCAAAACAACAACAAAAAAGAGGCTCTAAGGCCATTTGGAGAAAGAGAGGAGCGAGCTGGGTCATTTTGAAATCCTGACTGAGGCCAACCCTGCCAATCTGCCAGCTAAACTCATTCACACTCGTGACCCTGGAGATAATAGAAGAATTCTTATGTTGCAGGACTGTAAGGAATTAAACTTGGTTTTAAGCAAAAAAAAAAAAACACCCAAACCTACAAAAGTCTCATGGAAAGTACTTTTATCATTCTCACTTACAAGTAAATTTCATTAAGGATGATATTTATCAAGGTTATGTTTTTTAATCATTTCAATATTAACAGTGCCTTTTGATAGCACAGCATTACAGTAAATCTACCAATATGATATTTAAATTCAGAAAAAAATCTGTCTTATTTAGGTAATTTGTATTTTAACTGATAATTCAATGTAAAGCCCATTGGACTCATTACAATCCATCTTTGAGCGGGGCACTGGTGCCTCACCCTGTAATCCTAGCTACTCAGGGGGGCTGAGATATGAGGATCACAGTCCAAAGCTAGCCAGGCAGTAAAGTCCATAAGACTCCTATCATGTTAGAAATGTTGCTGTGACTCAAAGTGGTAGAGCACTAGTCTTAAGCACAACAGCTCAGGAACAGTGCCCAGGTCCTGAGTTCAAGTCCCAGGACCAGCGCACACATTAAAAAAAAAACGACATCTTTGAGCTGGGAATGTGGCTAAGTGGTAGAGTGCTTGCCTTGCATGCATGAGGCCCTAGGTTCAATTCCTCAGCACCACATAAGCAGAAAAGGCCGGAAGTGGCACTGTGGCTCAAGTGGTAGAATGCTAGCCTTGAGCTGAAGAGCTGAGGGACAGCACCCAGGCCCAGAGTTCAGGCCCCATGACTGACAAAAAAAAATCTTCAGCTGGACTGTGGTGGCTCACAACTGTAAGCCTAACTACTTTAAGAAGCTGAGATCCGAGGATCCTGGTTTGAAGCCAGCCCAGACACAGAAGTCCATGAAACTCTTACCTCCAATGAACCTCCAGAAAACTAGAAGTGGTGCTGTGGCTTAAAGTGGCAGAATGCTAGCTTTGAGCATAAAAGCTCAGGGATAGCACTCAGGCCCTGAGTTCAAGACCCATTACTGACCAAAAAAAATTTTTTTTGACAAATATGTCAGTCCTTCCTACAGTAAAAATTGGAACAACCTTCTTTGTTCCTTCCTCCTATTTCAATTATCTTAGCATTACAAACCAAAGCAATGATCCTGAGAAATATTAAGACATCCAAGGACCCAGTAATGATACTATTCATTTATTAAGTATCTGTTCTGTGCCAAGTATACAGTACCTGATGTTGGTTAACCTCCTAAGCATCTCTAAGAGGTATGGATCATAAATCCCATTCTTTGGGTTACAATAACTTGTCCAAGGAAACTCAGGTAGTAAAAGCTCAAGTGGTAGAGCACTAGCCTTGAGCAAAAGAAGCTCAGGGACAGTGCTGAGGCCCAGAGTTCAAGCCCCCAGGACTGGCAATAAAATACAGATGGCTGAGCTGGATTCCACTAGCTCACGCCTGTAATCCTAGCTATTCAAGACACTGAGCTCCAAGAATGGTTGTTTAAAGCCAGCCGAGGCAAGAAAGCCTAAGAGACTCTTATCTCCACTAATCTACTAAAACACACACACACACACACACACACACACACACACAGAAGTGGTGCTGTGGCTCAAGGCATTAGCCTTGAGAAAAAGAAGCTTCAAGGACAAAGCCCAGGCCCTGAGTTCAAGCCCCAGGACTAGCACCAAAAACAGATAGCTGGAAACTTCCTGCAGTGTGTCTGAATTGATGGGTCTAGGGTAGAGCCTTGGATTTTTGACTTCTAAAAAATTCCAAGGCAAGGCTGATACTGGAGGGTTTAGGAATACACTTTGAGAGCTGCTGCTTCGTTGTGTTCTGTATGAGTAGTCCTGGAGGTTTGAACTTGTGTTTGAACTTGTGTTTGGTAGGTAGGCATTGCACCACTTGAGCTCCAGCCCCTAAGAGCACAGAATTTAACCGCAATCACCAGTCTTTCTGGATATCTGTAATCCCAAGGAATATTAGCAGCCTAAATTTCTTTCATTCCTATCCCATCTTAAATCAAATAAAGAGCTTTTAGGTTCTCTTTGTTCACTCGATAGCTCCATTATGATTCATTGTTAGTGTTTCTTTTTTTCTCTCCTTTCCTTACACCAACTTTTTATTTTTTTTTTTTGTTGGTCGTGGGGCTTGAACTCTGGACTTGGGCGCTGTCCCTGCCCTCTTCAGCTAAAGGCGAGCACTCTACCACTTGAGCTACAACGCCACTTTTGGTTTTTTTAGTGGTTTAGTTGGGATAAGAGTTTCACAGACTTTCCTGCCTGGGCTGGCTTTGCACCACAATCCTCAGATCTCAGCCTCCCGAGTAGCTAGGATGACAGGCGTGAGCCACTGGCACCCAGCTTCTTACACCAACTTTTAATTCATGGATATGTAAACAATATTGTGATGGATCCAACTCAGGTAAGTGTTTTCCTAAAGAGTGCAGTGGATACTTTTTGCTTCCAAAATGCTCCTCCTTGTTGAACATAAAAAGGTAGTAATCAATTAAAAAATAATAAAGGAATAAAAACATTTCTTTTACTCATGTGCAGGGAGGCTCATACCTATAATCATAGATGTGCAGGAGGCTGAGATCTGAAGGTTATAGTCCAAAGCTAGACCAGGCTAGAAAGTCTATGAGATTCTTATCTCTAATTAGTCACCAAAAACCCAAAAGTGGAGTTGTGGCTCAAGTAGTAGAGTGCCAGCCTTGAGCAAAAATGCTAAGGAAGTTTCCTGGCCTTAAGTTCAAATCCCAGAACCTGCACCAAAAAAGAAAAAGTCTATTTGGATGTAAGTTAGTGCCTGGGCTCTACCAGCCCCAGCTTTATAAATTTCCTTCCTAAATATTGAAATGCAATAGGGGTTCGAGGTGAGAGTTGATTCGCCCGCCCATTCTAGGTGGGAGACTTCTGAAGTGAATAAAAGTACACGGGGCATCTATTTCCAGCTGTTAATTTCAGTTGATGCCACGCCCTAAGGGGAAGAAGAGTGGGCTAAACATTACATCCCTGACACCCTAAAAAATCTGAATTCTAGACTTCACAATTCCTCCCCATCTATAAAAAACAACATCAAAACACTGTAAATATAGGTTTAAAAAGCCACTTCCCAACTAACCTGTCTTCACTCCCACCCCTTCTGAGGAGGTGAGAGATGGACAAGTTCTATTCCTAGATGTACAAACCACAGTGTGTGGTCAAAGAGGCTGGCTCTCTGGAATTGGGTTTCTGACTAGAGGGGAATGAGGGGGAAACTCTCTTTGTTTTTCTACCCAGAACCTTCTATCCTCCCTACCCCAACAAGACACAGAAGGCAATTGTCCCTTTGGCATAAACAGTGAGCCCAAAGGAGCTAAAGGACTGGGAAGAGGAGAGGGGGCTTAGGCCCCCAAATGTTGTTATGGCTTCACTGACAGATTCTGCCCATGAACAGGATAGGTAGGGGTGAAGAAGGAGATGATTGGTGTTGATGCCCCTCAGTAGATGAATGGATCAAAAAAATGTGGTGTGTGTGTGTGTGTGTGTATACACACACACGCGCGTGCACACACACACACACACATACACAATGGAATTCTATGCCTCCATCAGAAAGAATGACACCGCCCCATTTGTTAGGAAATGGGAAGACTTGGAAAAAATTATATTAAGTGAAGTAAGCCAGGCCCAAAGAAACATAGGTCCCATAGGTCCCATGGTTTCTCTTATTTGCAATAATTAGTTTATGTCTAGGACAAGCAGAAAAGCTCAAAAGCTGTGTACATATGACCAAATAAGATGATGCTAAGTGAAATGAACCCCAAGATAGGGACACAAGTGGTTTTATCCTTCTTGCTGTTGTTTTTAATGTATTTATAATGTACCATATGATTTTTTTTCGTTTCCTTCATATGTTCTTCCCCCATGGTATAACCCCTGTTTTCACTGTATTTGATTCCGGTGCCCTGCATCTTGTATATACATTTTTCTAATTTGGGGAGCGGAAGGAAAATAATAAAATGCTGAAACAGGGATACAGGTTGGCCCATTGTAACAATGAGAATTACAAGACTCTATGTTGTAAACGATTTTACAATTTTGGTGGGGGAGGAAGGTGGGGAGGTGGGAAGGGAAGGGATGGTAGGAGAAAAACAAAGGAGGAGGTAACAATGCTCAATAGGAAATGTACTCATTACCTTACTCATGTAACTGTAACCCCTCTTACAGTATTTTTACAGTAAAAATATAAATGGGGGGAAAACCATTGAAAATAGGTAACAGAGCAGAGTCAAGGACCTTGTTAACCTAAGGAGAAAATAGAGGAAAAAAAGCTAACCAATAATATTGGTTATCTGCAGAGAATGCTACCTTCATTTGGATGGCAAGCTAGAAAATAGATGAGCACCATGGAGCCTGCTGAGCAGGTGTCCAATATATCAACCACCACCTCCAAGCCATTCTCCACTGGCAGCATGTGCTGGCAAAACCCATCACTCACTGGTTCCCTGGACATGACATTTACAAATGATTTCCCATTGCCCTAGGATGGAGTCTTTACACAGCCTACAAGGTCAGTGTGCTCTAGCCCCTGCCCTTCTCTTCAGCTTTGTCTTCTGTTCTTCTCCCTTTCCAGCTGGGAACTCCAATCATAGTGGGCTTCTTGGGTTTCCTCAAAGGCACAGGCTGGACAGAGTCTCTGCTCCTGCAGCTCTTTCTGCTTGGGGTTAAAATTGGAGACATTTGGAATGGAAGACCCATAATCTGTGGGGGACAAATTATATGGTTGGATTGGTTTGGGGGTAAGTCACATAATTTCCTTGACCTTTGCTTCTCGGATGTAGGACAGAGACAGAAATAAACAATGATGGCGGCTGACATCACAGAATTAGACTGGAAAATGACAGTAAAAACAAATGATTCTCGAAAGGAATACAGTTGGTCAGAAGAAATCTTGGGCTTCAGGGAAGTGAATGTATGCATTTAGAATAGACAAGCAGGTAGGAAATGCAGTTTCATTTGGAACTTAATTTAAAGGGCCACTATAGCAAGTCTCTCTGGCTACTAATATAAGCAAATTTATACATTAGAACATGTAAGTGCATGTGCTTTCCTCTGTCACAAATAAGTTTCTGCACCCAACGTAACCATTCATTAATATTTTATAAATTAAAAGGTCCATGAATGCTTTAAAAAGTATCTCCCACTGTGCAAATACACCATCAATGAGCCTTCCCAAACAAACATATCTTATTCGTGACAAGCTATTATCCAGCCAACATATAATTAATTTTCCTCTTATGAGTAGTGCCATCTCACAATGTTCTCTTGGCACTTTAAAGCAAATAGTCCATCATTACTAATTCATTATACAGTCACGTAGACACTATTAATCATGATGAACTAATGTGGTATTAATGGGTAGGTTATTAATCTGCAATTACATGCAGATTTCCTAATAAATTCACATTTCCCAAGTTGTTGGGGCTTTTTTTTAAAAAAAAAAGCAAGGGAAAATGAACAAATCTTTCCGAAATAAAAAGAAAACACGTCTCTATTATCCCACAAAAACAAAGCTCTTATTCTCTTTTTTATAATCCTAAGAATTCTCCACATTTACTCAATATACTGACATTGGCCGTGCCCAGGTTTTCATCAAAATGATACGAAGGGAGGAAAAGTCAAAATATCCGAGAGCTCTGGAGGGATATTGAATTTTTCTATGACCTACTCTTCCCTCTGATGTACACCATCTGTAGTCCTCACACCAGCTGTGTGGGCCACAACACCTGAGAACTTTCCAGAATGGTAGACTGTCAGGTCGGATCTCAGACCTACTGAAGCAGGATGTGCATTTTAACAAGAGTCCCAGGTGATGTGTATACACATCCAAAGTTGGAATACTCTGTTACAGAAGCACAGCTTCGTGGTTGCAAATGGAAGTTAATGGAAGATGGAGGTGGAGAGCGTGGTTGCTGAGAGGGGAGCTCATAGCATGGGCAGGTGACAAGCAGCTGGCAGCCCTGAGAAATACAATTTATATTGATTCTAAGATGCAACTTCTCATATCTGAACAACCTTGAAATTGGAATCCATCTTAGAACCATCAGCTAGTCCCAGGGAATATGTAACTCTCATTGCCTACAAAATGAACCAGGCAATAGTCTGTGTGTGTGTGTATATGTGTGTGTCTGTCTGTCTGTCTGTCTTTCTGTCTGTGTGCCAGTACTAGGGCTAAAACTCAGGGCCTTGAGCATTCACTAACAGCTGATACTCGAATACTTGAGCCACAGACTTGTGGCTTTTTGTCATTAATTGGAGATAAGAGTCTCTCAGGTTTGTCTGCCTGGACTGGCACTGTACTGGGGTCCTCAGACCTCAGGCTCCTGAGTAGCGAGGATTAGAGGCAGGAGTCACTGTTGCCTTGCCATAGACACTGTCAAAGTCTGTATTTCGGGAGAAGGGAAGGGGAATACCAAAATGCTAAGACACAGGACAAAGCCAATGCAACAGTGATGCTCACCAGACAATATGTTAGAACTGAAGTTTACAACTTGGGGGGAGGGGAGTGCGGGGAGGGAAAGTGGGAGAAAATGAGGGAGGGGGTAACAATGTTGGACAAGAAATGTTCTCATTGCCTTACTTATGTAACTGTCACCCCTCTGTACAGCACCCTTACAATAAAATAATTTTTTTAAAAAGTCCATACTTCAAATGGGTTGTGCACAAGGCTGGTAAAATGTCACTTAAACAGTCTTCAGACAAAAGATTTCACCATGACTTGACAATGACAACAACTTTGTACATTTTTTGTATATCAGTACTAAGGCTTGAATTCAGGGTTTCATACTTACTCAGCTTTTTCATTCAAAGCTAGTACTCTACCACTTGAGCCACACCTCCATTATCACTGTTTTTGGTAGTTAATTGGGTTTGGGGCAGCTGGTTTCGAACCATGATCCTCAGATCTCGGCCGCACAGTCATGAGCCACCAGTGACCAGCTAAAGGTACTAGACACGCTAAAAGCTATTTTGGAGGAAAAGCCTTGAGACAATTAAAGGAAATTTGTTCCAGAAATACTGAATCACTTCTGTTCTTGAGAAACAGGACAATATTTTATGGGAAACCCAAAACACTGGTAATTCAAAATCAAAGGACTCTATGAAGAAGCTTTAACAATATCTTTTTTGTTATTGTTGTTGGTCGTGGGGCTTGAACTCTGGGCCTCCGCTCTGTCCCTGAGCTCTTTAGCTCAAGGCTAGCACCCTACCAGTTGAGCCACAGCGCTATTTCTGGCTTTTTCTGTTTGTTTGTTTTTTTTTTCTGATTCTGAGGAATCAGGAACCCAGAGCTTAATGCATGCTAGGCCAGCACTCGACCATTGAGCTACTTTTCTAGCTCTTAACAATATCTTAATCTGTTTTACTTGAATTCTCCTTTGTAATAGATGCAATTGATGCAAAAGAATGAAATAAACTACATCTGGCTGGAGATGGAGCTCTAGTGGTTAAGTACCTGCCTAGCAAGCTCAATGCTATGAGTTCAAACTCCAGTACCATTAAACACAGAGAGACAAAGACAGAGACAGAGACAGAGAGATGGAAAGAAACAACAAAAACAGTATCTAACTCCCATGAATGCAAACATTCCAAGTGATAAGAACTCATTGTATACTAGCTTGCTTTTTCTTAGCACTTCAAAAATAACAATGCCCCCTTATAGTTGATAATCTTTTTGATTCATTGAAATATGGTATTCGTTTTTGTTATGGCAAAAGAAGACCACAGTGTTTGTGTATTCACTGGCTTCATTTTAAGTCAAATAAATATAATGAACAATCTTGCTCATCAGAAAGACCCAGTATTTTCCTTTTGAATCATAAATACATCAGCAATACTGAAGTTGTGTTTGGATTTAAATAAAAGACATCAATATAAAAAAATTATTTCAAATGACTCCAAAGGCATTTTAAGGACAACTGAATCTCTGGTGTGAGATGAGCGGTTTTAATTCTTGAATATTGGGTTTCACATCCACGTCTCAGGGGCAGAAATACAAGTTTGGCCTTCAGAGTTCAGCAGGACCACAATTTCCTCGCCACCACCCCTCCCCCAGCACCTCCCACACATTCCCCTGGATCTCATTTTCATTCTGGCTTTCAACCCCCAACTTCCTCTTCTTTACTGCTCACAAGTTCCTGGCCCACCTCAACACCTTTGACCTCAATTAACGGAATAGAATTTCACTTCTTAATTTACTTTCACAGGTGTGTGTCCAAATCAATGTGTCCTCTGGGAAGTAAGGATCTCTTTTCTTTTACATTATTCAGATAACTTGGCCAAACTGTTGGGAAATGTCAACTGAGAGAAATGAATAAATTAGCTAAGGCATTGCTCCTCTGTACTTAATGCCAACTAGGAAAGCTTCCTGCCCATGTGGTTATTTTGAATGGCTCCCCCTTCACAAATCTCAAGAACCTTGTCTATGCGCTGGAAAGGTGGGTCAGTGGTAGAGCGCTTGCCGTGCATGCATGAGGCCCTGGGTTCGATTCCTCAGCACCACATAAGCAAAAAGAAAAAAGCCGGAAGTGGCGCTGTGGCTCAAGTGGTAGAGTGCTAGCCTTGAGCTGAAGAGCTGAGGGACAGCGCCCAGGCCCAGAGTTCAGGCCCCACAACCGGACCCCCCCACCAAAAAAAAAACCTTGTCTATGATGGCTCCTATTTTCTATTCAGATGGCCCAGACACCTGGGTTTTATAAGCTTCCCAGTGCCAGAACTACTGCTCTAGAACTTGCCCTGTTCTGGCCGGTAGTCAGCAGTCCTGAGGAGTGTAAGCCCTTGAGTAGAAATAGAACCACTCTGGTTTGGGGGCGGTGAGGGTTGTGTGCATCTTGGGGTCTGACTCGGGACTTGAGTGCAATCCCTGAGCTTTGTTTGTTTGTTTTTTGTGTTTTGTTTTGTTTTTTCTGGTCAAGGCTAGCACTCTGTCACTTTGCCACAGCTCCAATTTCACAAACTTTTGGGGTTGGTTAAGTGGAGATAAAAGTCTCACAATGTGGGCTGGGAAGGTGGCTCAGTGGTAGAGCGCTTGCCTTGCTTGCCTGAGGCCCTGGGTTCGATTCCTCAGCACCATATAAACAAAAAGAAAAAAAGCCGGAAGTGGCACTGTGGCTCAAGTGGTAGAGTGCTAGCCTTGAGCTAAAGAGCTGAGGGCCTCACGACCGAACCCCCCCCCCAAAAAGTCTCACAATGTAACTTTAATCCCTCTTTACAGCATTATTTACAATACAATAAATTTTCTTTTAAAAAAGAAGCTCACATATTTTCTTGCCCAGGCTAGCTTCAAATCATGATCGTCAGATCTCAGCTTCCTGAGTATTTAAGATTACAGGCATGAGCCACCAGTGCCCAGCTATTATAGCCTCTCTGAATGCAGACATGATACTGGGCAAGATATGTATCAAGATGTCAAAGAGTTAGCAAGCAAGAAAGAGGCAACACATCTCATGAATAAAATTTTACACTGATTTTATGTTGAAATTACAATTTTGAATATGTTAAGCTTATAATTTCAACTGTTATCTTTTTATTGGGCTACTCAAAAGTGTAAAGTTATGTTTTTACATTTTCTAATGACTCTGTATTCTTTACCTCATATACGGTGTATTCACGTGCACATCTGAGAGGAAGTTGGGGAAGACAGAATTAGTGGAAAACGGGTGAAAAAGTGCAGCAGCGGAACCTATTGGCGGAACTGGACATTGATGAAAGTGAACTATGCAACTCATGGGTGGAGATGGGAGGGAAGGAATGGGAAAGAATGAGGAAACATGATATTATGCCAAAATAAAGAAATGTACTTATTACCTGATGTATACAAAGGTAACCCTGCTGTCTATCACCTCTAAAACAAGAATACAGTAATTTTAAAAAGAATCTAATTCTGTTTTCTTTTTTTTTTTTTTGTCAGTCATGGGGCTTGAACTCTGGGCCTGGGCGCTGTCCCTCAGCTCTTCAGCTCAAGGCAAGTGCTTTACCACTTGAGCCACAGCGCCACTTCCAGTTTTCTGGTGGTTTATTGGAGATAAGAGTTTCACGGACTTTCCTACCCGGGCTGACTTTGAACCGTGATCCTCAGATCTCAGCCTCCTGAGTAGCTAGGATTACAGGCATGAGCCACCAGCACCTAGCAAGAATCTAATTCTTAACAAATGTTGAGTTATATGTCACTTCCATTTATGACTCATATTTCCTTTTGTGTGTGTGTGTGCTGGTTCTGGGGCTCCAACTCAGGGTCTTTTGATCTCACTTGACTTTCTCAGCTCAAGGCTGGTGTTCTACCAATTGAGACACATATTTACTTCTGGCTTTTTGTTGGTTAAATGCAGCTAAGTGTCTGAGAGATTATTTTTCTGCCTGGACTGGCTTCCAACTGCAATCCTCAGAGTTCAGCCTCCTGAGTTGCTAGGATTATAGGAGTGAGCCACTGGCACCCAGCTCATGTTATATTTCTGTTGGACAATATTACTTGTATACCTTATAGGCAATTATTACTTAAATTTTCTCATCTTGTTTTTCCAGCTGTAAAATGGGAATAATATTAGTTTCCTAGTTTTCAGGGCATTTCTAAAGTGCTGAGTCAAAGTACCTGAACTCTAATTCTGGTTCCATTGCTGGATATGGTCTTGAACTATTGTACTGTTTGGTGCATCTATTTTCTCATCTGTTGCAAAATATAGAAGTGTCTTACAGCTTATAGGAATGCTGGAAGCTCAGTTCAGGGAGTTCAACAAAAAGTAAGGGTACTATTAAATAAAGTCATCTGTATGAAGTATCTGCCTTTTTAGATCTTTCTTGGTACGATGACTCTCCGACAATTTGACATATTGAAGGTTATCTTCATTGTAATGTAATGATAATACATTCCATTAGTGAGAAATCAGAGGCAAAATGGAGATTTTTTTCTCCATTGTGATGATGATTGTCCCATCTATACAGTCACAATTGAAACATTCTCAGAATTGAGGGCAAGAAGGAAACTGAAGTCATGTAATCAGTGAATTTGGAAAAGCAAGTAGGAAATTTTCAAGTCAGTTTTGTTATGCCTAAATAGCACACAACCACCATTTTAATTTTTTGAACACCTTCCTTTTACCATTAACCAATAAGAAGATATCAAAGGTAAGGAATTCTCCCATCTCACCAAATCAAAAGAAAGCTGAGTTTCCTGCTTCTGCTATGAAGTCTGACCGCCCTTTGGAACTCTTACCCAAATGCCATTCTGGGCTCCATTACCATTCTAACTTCTGGCAACCAACAACAGGAACACGTGGCTACTTGGAGGAACTTCAGGAATTGTAACCACCAAGTTCACATGGGTACACCTCCCAACTGCTACAACCACAGCCTGCCAGGGTTTTCTTCCCTTGCCAGTCATCCTCTTACAGGAAGTGGTTTGTTTCAAAAATATGCAACCCTCCTGCATAACTGCAAAGTAAAATCCACTTCTATATACCAACCATGTAGACAGGACTTGAGTGTGGGCAGGTGGACAAATGGCATTGTGGGTAATACAGGCTTTCTCAGGATGCACATATCCTGTGTCATTAGTCATGCCTACGCATTTATATTTAGTCTACAGAATCTAAATTTAGTAGACAGTCTTCCAAAATAAGATGTTTCTTTACTCCTCCAACATTTAAGCTAACTCTCAGGAAAATAAAGAATATGGTGTAATAGTTATCCTCCTGGCCTATTCTCCTACTCCTTTTTGCCATGAAGATTCTCATACATTATTTTTTTTTCAGATCCTTATTCTATTTCTCAGAAACCTCAGCACTCCTGACCACAACTTTTTTATATATTTTTTTATTTTTTTAAATTTCTTTTTAATTTTTATTTTTTTGGGGGGTCCAGTTGTGGGCCTGAACTCTGGGCCTGGGCGCTGTCCCTCAGCTCTTCAGCTCAAGGCTAGCACTCTACCACTTGAGCCACAGCGCCACTTATGGCATTTTTTCCTGCTTATGTGGTGCTGAGGAATCGAACCCAAGGCCTCATGCATGCATGGCAAGCACTCTACCACTGAGCCACCTTCCCAGTCCCACAATTTTTTTTAATGTCAAGATTTGACAGCCTTCATCTCATTCCTGTCATCTTTAACCGCTGTTTATGCTTCTTTCTAACAAAGCCAAATGTGATGTAGTCAGTCTTGCTCCCCACCTCATGAGATTTATAGTTCCACCACCCCTCTCTTCCAAGTTTAACTAGTAACCTGTGTCTTTTAAGACTAGACAAGCTAGCTTCGTAGTATGTACTTTTGTATCAATACTTATTGTTACTCTTTTCAATCACTAGTACTATTTGTAAGAATTTTTAACTGCACCATGGCAAAAAGCTATACTATCTCTAGCTGGGAACTGACTTCTAATTCCCTGTATTTGTGAGAGACATGGTGCAACATTTGATAAATGTATTCTGTGACCTAAGCAATAGTTTAGTCAGTTCAACAGTTGGTATTGGCACAAGCCTCTGAACACAAACCTCTAGTTTCAGCAAATATCCTTAGAAACACATATTAACTGTCGGTAATGTGCTCATTACCTAGGGAGTCTAGACAGTGAACTGTTCAAAGATTTCGGGCTTTGTAAACAAAGGTTTACAAAGGAAACCAGATATTCCAAAACACAGTTAACAAAACAGTATATATGCTACTTCATTAACTCATTAAATGACAAGGCCTAAAATTGGCTCTAACAACTACTATAATTTTGAAGCTGTGATGCAAGTACATAGCATTTCAAGATCTTGCAACATCTGTAATAAGTTGAAAAGAATAACCACAATTGCTACTGGTATCAAAGTCACAAGTACTGTTGTATTCGTGATTAAAGAAAATGCTAAAGTTCTGCCCATGATTAGTGTAAATAAAGGTTATTCTCTTCTCAGTCAAGACACTGAATTCTATTGAGCTCTCTTTGAGGTCTCAGGACCCCAAGTGGGTCTGAATGAAGGACAGAAAAGAGAAAAGAAAGAAATTGTGGGAATTTTTTTTTGTCAGTTGTGGGGTTTGAACTCTGGGCCTGGGTGCTGTCCCTCAGCTCTTCAGCTCAAGACAAGTGCTCTATCACTTAAGCCACAGCACCACTTCTGGTTTTCTGGTGGTTTATTGGAGATATGAGTCTCATGGACTTTCCTGGCTTTGAAACACAATCCTCAGATCTCAGCCTCCTGAGTAGCTAGGATTAATAGCGTGAGCCACCAGAACCCAGCTGGTGGGAATTTTTAAGCATCATCTTGCAATGATCTAGAGCCCACAAAATGTGGCCAATTCCCCCTTCCTCTTCCTGTAGGAATGGTTTAAAGTCACATGACCCTACTGTGTATGTTGTCTGAGCAATTACCTTATCAAAGTCTGCTGGACTCTTGACCAATGTCTGTCAATAAACCTTGATAATTCAAGCAAATATCCCACTATAGTTTGAAAATCTCCTCCTAAACTCATGAAATTTAACTATCATGTGGATGGGTTTAAGTGGAGATCTTTTACTTTTGAAAGTGCTGTGGATCTGACCCAGGGCTTGGCCTATGCTGGGCAAGTGCTCAATGACTGAGCAACATCCCAACTGAAGGTGGGATTTTAAGAAGTATTTACAGCTGGCACCTGTAGCTCATGCCTGTAATCCTAGCTATTCAGGAGGCTGAGATATGAGGATTACAGTTCAAAGCCAGCCTGGGCAGGAAAGTCCATGAGACTCATCTCTATTTAACTACCAGAAAACCAGAAGTGGCACTGTAGTTCAAGTGGTAGAAGTGTTCACTGTGAGCTGAAGAGCTCAGGGACAGTCCCCAAGCCCAGAGTTCAAGCCCCACGACTGACAAAAAAGAAGTAATTAGACTATTATTAATGACATTATCTCGACTTGTGTGAGTTTCATGGGGGATAAGGGGTAGTCACCTTATCCTTATGTCTCACCTGCTTGTTTGTCTTTTTACCATGGTATGGAGGAGCACAAAAGCCTTCAACATATATTGAAAATATGCTCTTGGTCTTCCCAATCTCCAGAATTATAAGCCAAAGAAACTTCCATTGGTTATAAATGACCCAGTTGGTAGCATTATGTCATAGCAACAGAAAACTAAGACAAACATTAACCTGTTGTGCTGCCACCCAGACTTGCCTCTTTCAGAATCAGCTTTCACATTTACAGGCAAGCAGGTTTTTTTTAAAAAAAAATTGGAGCAGCACTTTTTATTTCAATGGTGCTGTTAAAGTTTCTGTATTAATTTGAATTTTTGCTTCATGTACATTTTTTATTTTAAGCAACTACCATATATCACATCCTTGTACAATGTTCTTGTTTCCTTATATGAAATTAACAGTAACAACAGATTCTATTTATTTCATACTGTACAGAAGAATTTCCAAGCATCTCATGGGCTCAAGTCTCTTACTGCCTGTCTCATCCTGACTCTGTTAAGTCCAAGAACACAAATGGAAAATGACAGTTCTCCCCTACTCAGGCCATGAGAAATTTCTGGCTGTATCTCAGCACTCTTCTGGGACAGCACACAGGGCACAGGAACAGGGAGGAAAAACAGAAAATCTCTACTTTTCCCCACTCAGCCACCCATCACTGTTCCTAGCCATTATCTGCATTATCTGACAGGAACTATATCTGAACCTCATGTGTAATTTTTAATTTTCCCTCAGCTACACTTAAATTTAAAAGGCAATAGGGTATTTCATAATATATTTTATTTATACCAATAGATGTTAAAATATTTTAACAAGTAATCACTGATTATAAATTGAATCATCCATTTAACAAATGAGACTTGTTATATTGTTTTTTTTTAAGTCTTGCAAGGACAACAGTGGCTTATGGCTGGATATAATCCTAGCCATTCAGGAGGCTGAGATCTGATGATTGCAGCTCAATGCCAGCCCAGACAGGAAAGTCCATGAGACTCTCATCTCCAAATAGCCACCAAAAAAAAAAACCCTGGAAAAAGATCTGTGGCTCAAGTGGTAGAGTGCTAACCTTGAAAAACAACAACAAAAATACTCAGGGACAGTGCCCGAGCTCTGAGGTCAAGCCCCAAAACTGGCACACACAAAAAAGTCTTGGCTGGGCACTGGTAGTTTATGCTATGATCCTAGATATCAGGAGGCTGAGATTTGAGAAGCTCAGTTCAAAGTCAGCTTAGGCAGGAAAGTCAGTAAGACTTTTCTCTCCTGTTAACCACCAAAAAGCCAGAAGTGGAGCTGCAGCTCAAGTGGTTGAGTACTAACCTTGAGCAAAATATTTCAGGGATGGTGCCCAGGCTCTGAGCTTAAGCTCTAGGACACACACACACACACACACACACACACACACACACACACACAATACCACATATGTCTCTCTCCTACTGTATTGAGTCATACAGCTCTTGAGTCCTGATTACAACACTAGAACATTTTGTGATATGCAGATTGTAATTTCCATACAGATAATCTAGGAGGCATTATTAATCACTATACTTTGTATCCCTGTGTAACACCACACCTCTGCCTGCATATAAATGAGGAAATATAGCCTGGTTGCTATTAGCAACAACATTATAACCAAATAGACTTAGAAAGAACCATGACACAATATATGTCAAAATAGAAAGTATAGAAAACGAATTCTAATGACAGGGCTGAACTGCTAGATGAACTCTCACCTGAAGTCCACATAATTCCTGGTCTCTTTGCATACATGAACAAGAATATTCCCTTTATTTCTCAATCCAGTCTGAATTAGGATTTCTGTCACTTACAGATGAAAGCAGCTGGTGGCAAGGAAAACAGTATATCCTCAGTACTCTTCTTGTTTGTCAGTAGTGGGGTTTGAACGTAAGGTTCAGCTTGCTTGCTCAGATGGTGTTCTACCACTTGAGCAATGTCACCAGCCTGGCTTCTTGCTGATTTTATTTGCTTTGTTTTGAATATTTTTTTGACCTGGAGTTTCTCATACTTTTCTGCCCAAAGCATGAGCCTCCAGACCTCAGCCTTCTGAGTAGCTAGGATTATAGGCTCATCCAACTTAATACTCTTGAATTCACCAATGAGTTAGTACAATAGAGACACTATCTATTTCAATCTATTTGAAGTCCATGTTTGTTCCAAAAATTAAGTATCAAACAATTCAGAATGAATGCAATGAAGCAAGCTGATTATCAAGCATGTCTAATTTATTTGTATGAGCTACTAATGAAGAAAATCTGGATTAAAGCTGTAGAGAATGAGATTAAAACTAAATGCTTAGACCAAGTCAGAGTGGAAAAGCAAAACAAGACACTTGGGGGTGGAAGGTGAGAGGGTGGAAGAAAACCTCAAAATTTGACTGCCAGTACTGCTGGAACACAATCTTTCATGGTGGCTGTTCTCATGGCCTTTTCCTTTTGTTACTGAGAAAGGAGACCTATCGAGCAGGATACACGGCTCATGACTGCAATCTCAGCTCCTTGGGAGGCAGAGATCAAGAGACTACAGTTCAAGGGCAACCCAGGAAAAAGAAAAGTTAATGAGGCTCCATCTCAACCAAAAAGTGTTTTTGTACTGGTCATCCCAGCAATGTGGAGGCCATATGTAGGATAACTGTGATCTGAGGCCCACCCCGAGGGAAAAAGCGTGGGACTCTATTTAAAAAATAGCTAAAGCAAAAAGGGGTTAGGAGTATGACTCAAGTGGTAGATAAAGAATGAAAGCCCTGAGATCAAATTCCATTACTCTCTCTCCTCAAAAAAAAAAGGGGCTGGGTGTCACACCTGTAATCCTAGCTACTCAGGAGACTGAGATCTGAAGATCACAGATCAAAGCCAGCCCAGGGAGGAAAGTCCATGAAACTCAATAAACCATCAGAAAACTGGAAGTGGTGCTATGGCTCAAGTGGTAGAGCGCTAGCCTTGAGCTGAAGAGGTGAGGGACAGCGCCCAGGCCCAGAGTTCAAGCCCCACAGCTGAGAAAAAAAGAGAGAGAGAGAGAGCAAATATTATCTAGAGATACATCCACATTTTGCCAGAGTCATTGGAAAAATAGTTCTGTATTTTAGCAACTGCTGAAATTTCTGGACAACTCACCACCCCACATCTACCCCACTCACCACATTCAAATGATGTATGAGAAAAGGAAGAATGTGAGAAACAACCACAAAACCTTTTCAAGTAAAATTATTTCATTTCACATTCCAGAAGTCTTCAGTACAAGCTCAAAACACAGCCCTCTTTCTACATATCTGACTGATTGTGATGTATCCATCATTTGGCAATTTCTTGTTTCCTGTGGAGCTACATATAAAAAAAGCCATCAAGGCCTGGGAAAATCAAAACATTCTCTGCATGGCTGCACCTAGCTTATATAGTGAACTCACTCAAAACAATAGGAGCTGACTTTGCATTAGGAATATAAAGTCCACTACAATGAGTAGTTGATGGCTAGTATTTACATATCCTGTTCCCTCTTTTACCAGTCTAATATCATTTGTTTCAAAGAACCTAATGAAGGGAAGGCTCAGTGTGGTACATTATTCTTCCATATATACGGTCTAAGGAATATAGCCCCATTCGACATATCTTCAACAATCTGAACTTCCTGATTGTCAAATGAATATACAAGAGCTGAATTGAATGTCTCAGTTCTATTATCTACAAAAAATGATTTGGCAGGCTGCTGGTGTCTCCCACCTTTAATTCTAGCTACTCAGGAGGCCAAGATCTGTGAATTGCAATTCAAAGCAGGCCCAGGCAGGTAAGTCCATGAGACTCTTATCTCAAATTAACTACCAAAAAGCAGGAAGTGGAGCTGTGGCTCATGTGGTAGAACACTAGACTTGAGCACAATAGCTCAAGGACAGTGACCAGGCCTTGAGTTCAAGTCCCAGGACTGGCACACAAACACACACACACACACACACACACACACACACACACACAGATGCACGTACGCATGCTCATGTACGCACACACACATACACAAGTTGATCTGGCCATTATGACTTAGAGAGAAAACAAAGCCTAGGGGTTTGGCTCAAGTAGTAGAGTACCTGCCTAGCAAGCAAGAAGCCACGAGCTCAAATCCAAGTACCACAAAAAAGTTAAGGCAAAATCATAAAGGGAAAGTAATTACTTATGAGAACCATCTGAATTCCATCCAGTAGGTATTTATGAATAAATAACCAATGTAGATTCACAGTCATGGTTATCTGCTGAGTCTCTACATCTTTCTGTTCTGCTGAAGTTGTGTTTGAAAATTATATACTGCATTTCTTCCCAAAATATTGGCCAAGATAGCTGTCCCATAATAGAGATGATCTGGCTCTACCTGAGTCATTTGTCTTCTCTGTGACACAAATGTTCTGTCTCATTCATTGCCTCATGTTTCCATCTGCTTATTCACAAGCAATGTGGGCCATAGTGTCTTTACAATTCACATGAAGACAAATTGAGTAGGAGGTTGTAGGATGGAAATTTTAAGACGCACGTGACTATATTTAACCTGTTCTTAAATTTAAAAAAAAAATCTTGCGTCTTACAGAGAAGAAGAAATAAATTTCTTGGTAGAAATCTGAGTCTTCTATGCCATTTCAAGGGAAAAAAAACCCACAAAGCCAGGTGGCTGACTTCAATAGAGAGCAATTTTTCATCAGCCTGGTCTGTCAAGTTCATTTTATTTCACAACGGACAGCTGAATCTGGGTGTTCTCTATCAGCCATAAGAAAATGGTATTCTTTTGGTTGGTAATGCTAGGTTTTATTTTTGGATGTTCTCTCTTTTCATCAAGGCTGAGGAAAAGAACCTTGACAGTATTCAATATTTTTGAAAGCACATGATATTTACAAAGGATAAGACCAGAATAAAACTTAAAGCATTTCACAGACAGTACTTCACGAACCTTAGAACTACCTTTGAGACAAAATGGAGAGACAAAAAAAAAAAACAAATATTTATTGATGGCCTGCTTTGTGCCCGAAACTGGATGGGGTAATTTATGTAGGGCATCTCCTTCAGTAGTCACAAAACTCTTATGCTGTGGATATTTTGATCTCTATTTTAGAGGAAGAAAACTGAACTTAAAGAGATCAGCAATTGGCCCAAAGTGACACCAAACTGAATTTGTAAAGGGCAATTTGACTATTTGTATCAAACTTAAATTGTAAATACTCTTTCCATCCAATAATTTCTGGGAATTTATCCCAGGAATATTTTTACATAAGGACTTAAAGGTATGTACACAGGATAGGTACCACAGTAGATAGACATTATCCATGCCTATGAGAAATTTGTAGTTTTTAAAAACAGGTTATAGAAGAAAGATGTATGATGGTGCTAATTTTGAAAATATATGGATGTGCACATGATGTTGTGCAAATGGACTTGTACATGGAGCAAAACTTGGAAAGATATATAGTCAATTCCTTTGTTAGCAACTGTTTCTACAAGAAACAACTTTCTTTCAACTGTGTTTGTTGGGGGGGGGTAACTGGTCTTGAATTTAGGGCCTCATGTTCTTGCTTGGCTTTTTCAGTCATGGCTTAGTGCTCTACCACTTGAGCCACAGCTCCACTTCTGGTTGTTTATTTTGTCTGTGTGTATGTGTGTGTCTGTCCTGAGGCTTGAACTCAGGGCCTGGGTGCTAGCCCTGGCTTCTTTTGCTCAAGGCTAGTGCTTTACCACTTGAGCTACAGCTCCACTTCCAGCTTTGTTTGTAATTAATTGGAGATAAAAGTTTCACAGACTTTTCTGCCCCAACTGGCTTTAACCCCCGATCTCCAGACTCTTGAGGATTACAGATATGTGCCATCAGCACGTGGCTTCTTTCTACTTCTATTTTTTTTCTCAAATGCACTTACCAATAACAATCTTTCATTTTTAAAGAAAACCTGCAAAACATAAAACCCTGAACAATTTAGTCTCATCTCATGAATGTTGAAGGGGTCTGTGTACATTACTCTCCTCAAACAAAGCACCTCAAGACTGATTTGAGTTTTTACCCCAACACATTCTCAGAAATTTCTTTAAATTAGTTTAAGTTTCCTGACATTAGAAATTTCTTTAACTTTGTAAGTGTATTTTTTTTTCATTTTTTGTGTGTGCCAGTCCTGGGGTTTGAACTCAGGGCCTGGGTATTGTCCCTGAACCTTTTTGCTCTAGACTAGCACTCCACCACTTGAGCCACACTTCTACTTCTGGCTTTTTGCTGGTTAATTGGAGATAAGAGTCTGATGTCTTTTCCTGCCTGGGCTGGCTTTGAACTGTGATCCTCAGCTCTCAGCTGCCTGAGTAACTAAGATTATAGGCATAAGCCACCAGTACCCAGTGTAAATCTTGTAGTTTTAAAAATTTATCAATGATATTTCTACTGGGATGATGAATGTGTGTGTGCACATGTACACACACACACACACACACACACACACACACACACACACACACACACAGACGCATACCAATGCAGGAATCTACCAAGAAAGAAAATCATGGAAAACAGGCAAGAACAGGAGATGAAGAGCCAAAATGAATGTATGTCCACAGGGAAATACGTATGGTCCTATTTATAGTTCTACCATACGGGAATCTCATCTGTTAGGTAGAGTCTGGAAAACCCTGACATTCTTGAAAATTCTTATTCATAATTTACCAAAACTAAATTTCAGCCTCCTAATTGAAAATATAAGTCTGTATGATTTATATCAAGTTATGAACTATAACTGTACTTTCCTTACAACGGACAAGTTTATCTATTTTGCCAATGATTTCATGTTAGAAAGTATATATAAATTGAAACATATTTAATTTTCATGCCCTCCAACTCTTGAAAAAGTAGAGCTGGCAAAGGAAGAACTATTATAATTCTTATCGCTTCTCAGAAGTCCTTTGTGCTACTAAATGCAAGTTACATGGCATAAGTTGCAAAAAGAGCAGAGGAAATCAAAAACACACAATTTTTGCCTTCTCAAAACAATTAACCTTATCTGGTTTGGAAATCTTCCTCTTCCCTCCTGGGGTGGCTTTCTCCGACCGCATAGCATAAAAACGAGGTCCAATAGAAACATAATATTCTCCAGTAGTAGACAATTTCAGCTCTGGTGGGGGGGGGGCTGGGTTGGGGAGCAAGCACGCGTGAGTGTGTGTGAGAGAGCTTGTCAGTGCTAAAGACACCATGGGAGAAAAGTGAGTCTCCCTGGAGCGAACGTAGAAGTTAACAAGAACAATATGACAACCAAGGGTCACCCAGAGTTCAACAAAAGTGATGTCAAAAGACAATGACTTATGTAATCCCTCTGGACATCACCTTTACAATCAAACAAAATGAAATTCACAAGAAGACAACGAGGTATCCTGGGAAATGCAGGGCACAACAAGCAAGGCATGAGGTTTACCTTGAACACGACAGACAAATGAGTATATTATGAGAACACAATTGTCATCAACTCTGTCTTTGCCCCCAATTCAATTCAATTTAATCTTCAGCAAAGGAACTTAGTATTTCATTAGCAAACCCAAAGCACCCATTATTTACCTTTGACTCATGTTAAGCAAATCTGGGAGACTGGAATCCTAAAAACTTTCCATCTTCCACTTGAAAAAATGCTTGCAAAACATCAGGAGTCAAGGGCTCATGCCTGTAATCCTAACCACTTGGGAAGCTGAGATGGGAGGTTCACAGTTTGAGGCCAGCCGGAACAGAAAATTCAAGAGATTCCTCAGTGGAGAGCTGGGTGCAGTTTTTAGCTATGGTGTGAAACCTAACATAGGTAGGTTGCATCCAGGCCCATGCCTGGACAGAAGTGAAACCCTATCTCAAAAATAGCAGCAAAAATCAGAGCCAGAGGCATGGCTCAGCTGTGAAAAGAGCACCTACTTAAGAAGTACATGCCCTGAGTTCAAACCCCAGTAGGACAAAAATCTTAAAAATAAATTTAGTGAGTGAAAAAGTGAAGTTGCTGTGCACCGGTGGCTCACACTTGTAATCCTAGCTACTCAGGAGACTGAGATCTAAGGATCACAGTCTGAAACCAGCCCAAGCAGGAAAGCCCATGAGACTCTTATCTCCAATTAACCACCAAAAAGCAATACAGCTGTGCCTATGTTCTCAGTTCAAGCCTCGAGACTGACACCAAAAAAAAAAAAAAAGTGAAGTCACATTTCAAATCCCAAACTCTGTCTTTATATCTATATATAGATAAATAGATATGAGGGAGCTATCTATATCTATATAGAGACATATAATTACAGATACATGTACATGTGTATGTATCTGTGTATAGTATGGTTTGTGTTTTTTGAGACAGGGTTTCTCTGTGTATAATATGCTGATCTGGAACTCATGATCCTCCCTCATCTTCCCAAGTGCTGAGATTATAAGAATGCAGCCTCACACCTGGCCCAAACTCTTTGATTCTTGCCTATTCTTGCACTCCATAAAATGCATCACCAAACTCCAGTAGAAACTTACCCTTCAACTTGAGGTCAACATTATGCCTCAGCCAAGGATAAACTCCATAGCTTGGCATATCTTCAGGAATTGGATTGTTGTTTATCCAGCCATCACAAGCAAACCGGAAGAAATTGTCACAAGGATCCACAGACAGATTTACCTTGCTCATGACAGCAGCAGCTATTTAAAAAGAAAACAGCAACAACATAGGATTAATGACAAGCACTGAACACTGCGTATTGCTCTTTTCCAAATTAAATAATAATTTCAAATCAACCAATTCCTAACCTTTGGCTTCTACATTTACACTCAACTGACTCTTTGAATCAACTTCACTTAGGGGAATGACCACATTTTGAGTGTGTGGGTTCAAGTTGGATGGCTTTACTGTGATTGAAACTACAGGATTGTTCCTATCATCTGTGAGGTGTGGGTAAGAACACAAATGGAGGGGCTCACTCTTCACACCCCACATGTCCTTCTGCAAAGTGACATTGCTAGGCTTTTCCATCCAGTCCATTTCCCCAGACTTGCATCTATGTTGGCCTTGCTCTGACCAATAGAAATGGCTGTTTGTGAGTTTCAAGGCTAGGCCTGATGAGTCTTTGCTCCTTTCCTGCTGATTCCCTTTACCTGGAGCTCAGACACCATCGTTGGAAGAAGTTTCCTGGAGAAAAGAAGCCACGAAGAGAAAACCCAAGCCTAAGGCCATCATGGCCCTTTTAGCTCATGTAACCCTGCAGCTGACACAACTACACAAATAAGTCTGGGCAAGATCAACAGTGAAACTACTACCAACCCCACAGAACCATGACAAGTGTTCCCATCAGCCTTGTTCAGCTTTTCCAAGCTTCAAGGTGGTTGGGTTTCACAGCCAAATTCTCTTTTTCTTTTTGGGCACTGGAAATTGAACCCAGGATGTTGCACTTGCTAGGCCAGTGCTTTGCCACTGAACTACATCCCAGCTCTACCTAAATATTTCAAGGTTATAATTACAATATTTTTTTTATAAAAATCATGTATGAGGCCAGATACCAGTGGCTCACACCTATGATCCTAGCTACTCAGGAGGCTGAGATCTGAGCATTGCAGTTCAAAGCCAGCCTGGGCAAGAAAGTCTAGGAAAAGGAAGCCAGAAGTACATTGTAGTTCAAGAGATAGAGCACTAGCTTTGAGCAAAAAAGGCTCAGGAACAGGACCCAAGCCCCCTTTGTTCAAGCCTCCCACATGCGTGTGCGCACACACACACACACACACACACACACACACACACATACACACACAAATGAATTCTTGAGCCCCTGGGCACTAAGTATAGCTCTCTTAGGGATGAAGCTCTAAGAAACCAGTACAGGCCTCAAAAGAAGACTTGGGGGCATTTGGCAAGGAATTCTGGGATGTAGGAAATGGCTGCAGACCTGGCTCCAGAAACTCCTTGACCAGAGGGAGAGGCCAAAGGCAAAAATGGAGTGTTCTAAATAAAGGTTTCACATCTAAGGCAGAAGTAAGAAGTCATATGAATGAACAGAAAGATGCAATATACTAATACACCACTTTTCATTCTGTGTGTGTGTGTGTGTGTGTGTGAGAGAGAGAGAGAGAGAGAGAGAGATTCCTGGGGCTTGAACTCAGGGTCTGGGTGCTGTCCCTGACCTTTTTTGCTCAAGGCTAGCACTCTACCACTAGCCACAGCTCCACTTCTGGCTTTCTTGGTGGAGATGCTTAATTGGAGATAAGATTACAGGTAGGAGCCACTGGCACACAGCCATTCTTTTAAAAGCCCATACACAATTTTCTATGGAAGCTAATCCATAGGTACAGTATTTATCCATAAATATACATCCCTGAGCTTTAAAAGAAAACCTTTCATTACAAAATGACTTTTCAATATTCATCATATTGAATTCTAACTCTCTTCCAACTGCCATACAATTACTGGCTACCACTCTGGCACCAAGACAGGCACCAAATGATTGTTTTAAAAGGCAGCCAATATTTTAATGACATTGGAAGGATGGCATTCCGGGCAATTTTCATACCTTAATTAATGTCAGGATACATTTTTATTTGAAGTAATGAAAACACAATGAATTTTCAGCTAAATAAGAATGAATTGCCTGAAAAAGTATAATCTGCATAAATTTGGAAATGTATCTTATAATTTTGTTAGATGTAGGGTTCCTCTAGGTTCCAAACTAAGAGTTGATATTTTCAGAGCTTTGACTCCCTAGTTTTCTATTTTATTTACAATCATTATTGTTCTTTTGCACTTCGCATGGCCTAGACTTTCTATGGAAACTCTAAGCAGCTTTTTGTCCTCATTGACGTAAGATGCCAGCATTGTTATTTTTGCAGGACTTCAACCTCCCTACTATTTTTAACTCCCACACCCCAAAATAAACAAGTAGAAAAAACTTGGTTTAGAAGTATCAATTTCAAATCGGCTGGATGGATTTTTTCTAAACTAATTCTGTTATTGCTAATTCGAGTTTTGCTCACTGCTAGTATTTCATCATTACTATTTAACATTCCAACATGTCAGCCTTACCCCACTCCCCCCCAAAACATCATCCTTCCCATTTGTACTCATGGTCCGGGTGGGCATCCCCAGATTAAATCTGCTGTGTGAGACACCTCAGGAACACAGATGACACCAAGGCTCAATCACACATAATATTCCAGTCACTCAAGGGAGCCCTCACACACGGTTTTATTCCTATACGCTCAATGCTCTCCAGCTTCCTCCCTCTGCCTCCACCCCCAGATGCATCTTCTCCAACTCCTTGGCTTTCCTGCAAGCATCAGGAAAACTGCAAGGTCAGCTCTGACCTCGGCCCTGATCCAAAAGTGGGGAATATATCACTCACACCGCATTTGGAAAGCAGCCCACTGACTGCGAAAACTCTCTTCTGCCTGGCCATTCATCATGGGCCATTCACAGCTGGGCACCGGACTGCACATTCTGCAGGGACACGGTGACTTCCAATTGCAAGGGACTATAGCTGTCAAGGCACCAAAACTCCTTTCCTTCTCCTCCTCAGCTCCAAGGAGAAACCCCAGAGGGTCTTGTTTTAATAAAAGAAATACAGTGATGGGAAGAAGCTGTGAAGGCTCAGGGTGCTCCTTTCTCAAGTCATTGCCCATTAGGTTAATGGCTCAGTGGGCTCCAGCTGCTTTATAAACGTAGTAAGTGCACATGCACTCCTACAAATGCCACTCTGACTTTTTAGTTTTACTCAGGGTTCCAGAGAGACTCTTATTAAAGCTTATGCCTTATAATTTATGTAAGATAGTAAAAATCACACCCATTAAGCATCTCCTTGGTTGTGTGACTTATAAGTTAAGCCCTTTTCAAACAATTCATCAGTCAGGCACTGGTGGCTCACACCTGCAATCCTAGGTACTCAGGAGGCTGAGATCTGAGGATCATGGTTCAATCATGGTTCAAAGCCAGCCTAGGCAATAAAGTCCATGAGCCTCTTAGCTCCAATGAACCACTGAAAAGCCAGAAGTAGAGCTGTGGCTCAAGTGGTAGAGTGCTAGTCTTGATCAAAACTGAAATAAAGCTCAGGGACAAAGCCTACACTCTGAGTTCAAACTCCAGGACAGACAGACGGACACACGCACACTCACTTCCAGACACTTTTTTGGGGGGGCGTCCGGCCGTGGACCTGAACTCTGGGCCTGGGCGCTGTCCCTCAGCTCTTCAGCTCAAGGCTAGTACTCTACCACTTGAGCCACAGCACCACTTCCGGCTTTTTTTTTTCTGCTTATGTGGTGCTGAGGAATTGAACCCAGGGCCTCATGCATGCACGGCAAGCGCTCTACCACTGAGCCACCTTCCCAGCCCCCTCCAGAGACTTTTTTTCTCTCAGTCATTGGTTTTGAACTCAGGGCTTGGGCACTTTCCCTAAGCTCTTTTACTCAAAGCTAATATTCTACCACTTTGAGCCACAACGCCACCTCCAGTTTTCTGGTGGTCCATTGGAGATAAGAGTCTCACAGACTTTCCTGCCTGGGCTGGCTTTGAATCGTGATCCTTATATCTCAGTCTCCTGAGTAGCAAAGATTATAGGCATGAGCTACCAGTGCACGGCTCCCTCCAAAGACCCTGAAGCATGCTGAAGTAAAACCTAAACTCATGGCACCTAAACCACACACTGAGCCACTGAGCCTTACCCCCACTTAAACACATCGTTCCTTACCCAGAACACTCCACCCTGCCTGCCTCTCAAGCTGCCAAGATCAACCCATGTGGCACCTTCTCCACACCTGGGAAGCTGTCTCCTCAGTTCTCACACAGCCATTGCCTCCTCATTATTCAACATCCTGGCCTCAGACCTTTCAATCCAGCCATCCTGTCACTTGCTATATTCTGGTTTCATACTTTAATTTTCTGTACAACCCATACTGCTACTGATATTCCTCTTGTGCCCTGATTGCCTTGGGTGATTGATTGTTTTTCTTCCTCTACTTGGTTCACTGATAGATTCCCAAAATCAAACTCAGAGCCTAATATGAATAAATATTTGGTGGGTTCATTTACTAATCGCTTAAATTTCAGAGGACAAGAAATTCCCTAGGGTCCCTGCCCACTTAAAGGACGGGATGGATAGTGAGCTGGGAACTGGTGGCTCACACCTGTCATTACCTAACTACTCAGGAGGCTGAGATCTGAGGATCGTGGTTCAAAGTCAATCCAGCAGGGAAGTCTGTGTGATTCTTATCACCACTTAATCAGCAAAAACCTGCAAGTGGAACTGTGCCTCAAGTAATAGTGCACCCCCCATAAGCAAAGAAGGTCAGGGACAAGAGCCAGGTCCTGAGTTAAAGCCCCAGTACTAACACAAATAAATAGATAAATAAACAAACTAACAACTAAGGATGGGGGTAGAGCTGATTCCAGCTCCTGAAACTCTACACCTAATATTGTGTTGTGGACCAGCACAAGATCTACAATTTGGGTCCACAGTGAGGCAACTTTTTTTTTGTTGGTTGGTGATGGGGCTTGAACTCTGGGCCTGGGCGCTGTCCCTCAGCTCTTCAGCTCAAGATGAGCACTCTACCACTTGAGCCACAGCGTCTCTTTCGGTTTTCTTGTGGTTTATTGAAGATAAGAGTCTCATGGAGTTTCCTGCCTGGGCTGGCTTTGAACTGTGATCCTCAAATCTCAGCCTCCTGAGTAGCTAGGATTACAGGTGTGAGCCACCAGCGCCCTGCCCACAGTGAGGCGACTTTAAGCACAGATCTTTGCCTGAGCATTCACTGATACATGATCTGGTCACCTCAAGAGAAATATAGCTTGAAGAGTAGAGCACCAGGGGATTCCAGATGATAGCAGAAGCTTGGATTTGCCCAGGATGCCTGCTTAGAGGCAAGCAGATCAGACCTCCTGCCTAAATGATACACAAAGACCAGACTACGTAAGATCATGGGAATCTGATGCCAGCTGAACCATAGGAAGCCAATGATGTCTGCCCAAGGGTCTTAAGAGAGGCTGCTCATCCTTCCAAGCCTCTTCTCTTGAGGATTGGAGAATCATACAGCTGCTTCTGCTACTGCTGCTGCTGCTGCTGCTGTGTGTGTGTGTGTGTGTGTGTGTGTGTGTGTGTGTGTGTGTGTGTGTGTGTTTTATTCTGTCTTGTTTTGTTATTGCAAGGAATAAGAAAACAGGAAACCTTCGCTCCACTACTTCACACCAAAACTGGATAAAGTAAACTTCCAATTTCTTCAAAATTGCATTTCATATTTGGTAAACCTCAAGCAAACAGAAAGCTAAAAATAACCACCTGTTTTCTCTTCTCCCCCCCAAGGTACCATAATTATAACTTGTCACAGGGTGGGAAATGGACTTACCAGCTTCGATGCACTCTGGCTTCAGGCAATACTCCTGTTTAGCTTGGAAACTTAAGAAACCTTGACTCACTGAAAAAAAAAAAAACAGACCAAAATAAATTGACTGACTTGTAGGAGACCTCCATCAGGTAAAGACATGTAATGCAAGACATTTGATATCAGTGCACCCTTCTCAGTACTGACCTGGTATTCAAAAACCTAGTTGGCACTATGTGGAAAATGAACTATATAACTTGTGGGTGGGGAGAGGAGGGAAAAACTGGGAGAGAGGCAAGGGAAGGGGTGACATAGTCCAAAAAGAAATGTCCTCATTACTCGACTTCTATACTTTTAACACCTCTTCACATCACCATTTATTTATTTATTTGTTTGTTTGTTTGTTTTGTCGGTCATGGGAGCTCATGGGTTCTGTTCCTGAGCTTATTGACTCAAGACAAGCACTCTACCACTTGAGCCACAGCACCACTTCCTGTTTATAGTGGTTAATTGGAGATGAGTTTCATGGACTTTCCTGCCCGGGCTGGCTTTGAACAGTGATCCTCAGCTCTCAGCCTCCTGAGTAGCTAGGGTTACAGGCATGAGCCACCAGCACCTGACTTTACATATCTTTATAATGATGATGATGATGATGATGATGATGATGATGATGATGATAAACAATTGGCTCAATGCCTCTGCACAACTTTGGTCACTCCCTTGACAGCTTTGGTAAGATGCTTGGTTGCTCTGAAACTCAGTTCTCTCATCTGGAAGACAAGTGAGTGAACTGGGACAATGAAGCATTGTTGTTGACAATATGGTTCCCAGCGCAGCACTGGGAGATTTATAGATGCATAGTTTCAACCCCAATCCAGACACCTGACTCAGAAACTAGACATATCACACAGTTGTGTGTTGCCCTGAAGTTTGGTTCAGACTTTACCTTTGAGCCCCCTACACTTAATCTTCCCCTTACTGCCAGCCATCTGTGATTGGTTGGTTGGTTGGGGTTCTGTTTTGTTTTGTTTTGTGACAGTGCTGGAGCTTGAAGTCAGAGCTTCTTGCTCTTGCTTTGCATTTTTGCTCAAAGCTAGCTCTACCACCTGAACTGCAGTTTCACTTTTGGCTTTTTGTTGGAGCTAAGAGTGTCACAGATGTGTCTGCCCTGGCTGGCCTTAAACTGTGATCCTCAGAACTTAGCCTTCTGAGAAGCTAGGGTTACAGGTGTGAGCCATGGACGTTGGGCCAAACCATCTGTGTTTTATCAAGCCCTGAAGAAGCATGCTGATGCATGCCTAAATGTGAAAATTGCTGGGCTAGATGACCTCTACAGTGTCTTCCATGTCTAATTATCTATGCTTTATGTCCCACACTTCCCACTCCTAATATTACTTTTTTTTGTCGGTTGTAGGGCTTGAACTCTGGGTTTGGGCACTGTCCCTGCACTCTTCATCTCAAGGAGAGTGCTCTACCACTTGAGCCACATCACCACTTCCGGTTTTCTAGTGGCTTATTGGAGATAAGAGTCTCACAGACTTTCCTGTCTGGGCTGGCTTTGAACCATGATCCTCAGGTCTCAGCCTCCTGAGTAGCTAGGATTACAGGCGTGAGCCACCAGCCCCCTGCCCAGTCCTTATATTTATAACAACATCCCTATGTTAGAGATGGTGAGACAAACTTTTAAACAATGTCATTTGGAGCAAATCCTAAGTGGAAAAAAAAACAATCTTAGCATGGGTGGCATTTAGGAATTATCTAAACCATCTATACAGATACAACTGCAAGAGAGAGGGAAAGAGTAAGAATGTACTGTATAGCCAAGCAAGAAAGTCCATGAGCCTATTATCTCCAATTAACCACCAAAAAAGCCAGAAGTAAAGCTATATGTAATTCAAGTGGTAGAGCACCAACCCTGAGCAAAACAAGCTAAGGGACATTGTCCTAGCCCATCATTTAATCCCCAATACTGGCACCACACATACACACACATATTCTGTGTATATAACTTAATCATATGGATCAATCACCCTCTGTCTGCCCTAAACTTTCTATACCCTCCTTCCACCAGTCCCAGTCTACCAAATATGTATCCTTCAGAGGATCAAGATTCCATTTATTCCCAACACTCTCAAAAAACTAATGCCTGTAATCCTACTGCTAATGCCTGGAGGCTAAATTATGACAGCCATAGTTCAAAGCCAGCCCAGGCAGAAAAGTCTCTGAGACTCTTGGCTCCAATTAACCACCAAAAAGCAGGAAGGGCTCAAGTAGTAGAGTGCTAGACTTGAGCACAAAAGCTCAAGGACAGCACCCAGGCCCTGAGTTCAAGCCTTAAATTAGCCATGTGGAAAGAGAAAGAGAGAGAGAGAGACAGAGACAGAGACAGAGAGACAGAGAGAGACAGAGAGAGAGAGAGGCTAGGACTGACCCTGAGTTCTAACCTGAGCTCTAAAACAGAAAAAAAATTCCTACACAATCAAAATAGCTTTCACCAATGTCTTAATTCCCTCCATCTTACTGGCAGAAAATAAAACAGATTTCTGCAAAACTACAAAAGGATGTTGTATTTGTGAACTCTGTGGAGGATGTGGACATTAGCCCACGTGAGTTTAAGGTTTCAAAAAGAGGAATTCATTATTGATATTCTCTGTGAGCAAAAGCAAATCATTTGAAGATGTGGCTGTGAAGAGATGGATCATGGGAGGCGGGTGAGGACCAGAATCCTTCATGGTTCAACAAAGAAGCAGAATCAGGAAGCTAGGCCCTGCTACTATTCTTGCTAGAGATGGCAGACCTGCAGATCACCTATCAGCATGGCAAGATTCATTATTTATTAAGCCACATTCTAAGAAGTGTCTCCTTTTCCTCTGTTCTTTCCTCTGAACAGCCTTTCTACCCATGTTACATTATACATTCAAGAAACCTGCCTACGGGATATCTCGGGTCTATTTTTTAAGAAAAGAACGTTCTGAGCATAAAAACGTGTTTTCATTTCTTTAAAAATCAAACAGGTAAACTATGGCCAGCAGAAAGATTAACATGGAATATTTCAATGTACGCAGCTGGTGGAATTGTGGGGGTACATTATTTTATATTGTGGAAAAGCATGTTTTTTGTTTTCTTTTTTTGTCAGTTGTGGGGCCTGAACTCTGGGCCTGGGCGCTGTCCCTCAGCTATTCAGCTCAAGGCTAGCACTCTACCTCTTGAGCCACAGCACCACTTCTACATTGAGTGGTTTATTTATTTTTTTGTTTTTTTTTAATTGTGAAAGTACTGTACAGAGGAGTTACAATTACATGAGCAAGGTAATAAGTACATTTCTTATCAAGCATTTTCTGAGTGGTTTATTAGAGATAAGAGTTTCATGGACTTTTCCTGCCTGAGCTGTCTTTGAACCATGATCCTCAGATCTCAGCCTCCTGAGTAGCTAGGATTACAGGTGTGAGCCAACAGTGCCAACCGAAAAGCCTGTTTTATTATAAGCAATACTAGTTTATTATTTTGAACAATGCTCTTGATATCAGTCTTAATTTTTAACTAACAGAATAGCTAAAGCCTTATTCTTGTTTTCTTTTTTTTTTTTTTGATCAGAACTGGGACTTGAACTCAAGGCCTGAGTGCTTTCCTTGAGCTTGTTTGCTCAAAGCTAGCACTCTTCCACTTTGAGCCACAGCACCACTTCCAAGACTTGTTCTTTCATTAAAAAACTTTAACACAAAGACTTTTAGAGAAGCAGAACTAAAATCAGTTATTGTCTGACAGTATTAAGGTTTTTAAATAAATTAACTAAGACCCAGATTCATCCACATTCTCACGGAAAAGCTTTATATTTATAGAGGTTATTTTAACATAGTGAAAAGAAACAAGGATTGCCAAGCCTAGATAAAATAAGGTCATAAATGAATGAAATAGAGACAGCAGAGAAAATCTATTTTAAATACAAAATATTACTTTTGTTTTTGTCGGTCATGGGGCCTGAACTCTGGGCCTGGGCACTGTCCATGAGCTCTTCAGCTCAAGGCTAATGCTCTACCACTTGAGCCACAGCACCACTTCTGGCTTTTTCTGCTTATGTGGTGCTGAGGAATCAAACTCAGGGTCTCATGCATGCAAGGCAAGCACTCTACCACTGAACCACTTTCCCAGCCCCTCTTTTTTTTTAACTAATTAGTTTATTGTTATTGGGGGATTTTTGGTAGTGCAGAGGTCGGGCCTCACACTTGCTATGCAAGTACTGTACTACTTGAGTCATGCCCTCAGTCCTCCAGAGTGTTAAAAAGAACTTAAGTAGTTGTTTCGCTTCTCATTTTCTATTTCTTTCTAACTAGTAAAAATACAGTCAGAGTACAATGGTGTCATCCAGAGATCAAGTGTATCAGAATGAATCTTTAACTCCCATGGAAAACAGGAAATCTCTCTCTGTGTCTCAGTCTTTCTCTCTCTTTTCTTATTTCTCCTTATTTTAACCCACTATACTAAAATAAGTCCTTGCTAAGACCTTCAAAAAAAAAGACTAGGGCTGGGAAGGTGGCTCAGTGGTAGAGCGCTCGCCTTGCATGCATGAGACCCTGGGTTCGATTCCTCAGCACCACATAAGCAAAAAGAAAAAAGCTGGAAGAGGCGCTGTGGCTCAAGTTGTAGAGCGCTAACCTTGAGCTGAAGAGCTGAGGGACAGTGCCCAGGCCCAGAGTTCAAGCCCCACGACCGGACCCCCCCCCAAAAAAAAGTATCAGAATGAAGATGAGGCTTGCTGGAAGAGCACATAATTATTTAAGATGTGGGAAGGATCCCTAGCAGTGCACAAAAAGAAACTGGGGTTTGAGGCATGGCTCAAGTGGTAGGTAGAGCACTAGCTAATGAGCAAAAGCATCAGATACTGAGTTTAAGTCCTGCTCTCAGACTTAAAAAAAAAAGATTTTGAGAATGGCCACAAGTAGAAGAAGTTATCCAGCTACAGCCCACAGGCCACATCTAGTCCCCTACCTGTTTATGCTTCTTTGAATGGCTTTTACATTTCTAGTAGTAACTGTGTGTGGTGGGGGAGAGCCAATGAAAAATCACATCTCATAATACATGACATGTATATGAAAATCAAATTTCGGTGTGTTGAAATCAAATCTTCCTGGCACCCTGGCCCATCCATTTGGATACCTATTATCCGTGGCTGTTTTGGGCTACCAGGGCTGAGAGCTGCAACTATGGCCCATACAGTCAAAACTATTTACTAGGAGTTAGTGGTAGAGTGCTTGCCTAGCATACATGAAGCCCTGGGTTTGATTCCTCCATACCACATACACAGAAAAAGTTGGAAGTGGCACTGTGGCTTAAGTGGAAGAGTGCCAGCCTTGAGCAAAAGAAGCTCCGGGACAGTGCCCAGGCCCTAAGTTCAAGCCCCAGGACTGGCAAAAAAAAAAACCTATTGACTAGGTGCCCTAAACAGAAAAAAAATTACTGATCACTACATCTGAGAAACAGATTATGAGGAGGAAAGGAGAGAGAAGAAGGAGAGGAAAGAATTTACTTGCAAATAAACTGTCATAGGTGTACAACCATATTTCTATGCAGTTCTAGTGCTCTAGATTCTCTGAACCATTCTAAAGTCACCAGCGATCACTCTCACTACAAAAGTATAAGGTTAGAAGTCATCCCATAACCTAAAAGATACAAAAGTAATAGAAATTACAGACATGTGACTGAACTTGGATAGGCCAAAAAATTCATTGCCATATCAATCAGGAAGCTCCTTAGAGAGGAAAAAATCCTAACTAGAATATTGTCATAAAGAGCATTGTCTGGAAGGCATCTAGCAAGGACCTTTCTAGAAAAGGTGATGGCAGAGCCCTTGGGACAAGCAGTGAATAAAGGTGGTGGGGAAAAGAGGTTAAGTCTTAAATGGTACTGAAATATTTGTCAAAAAAAAAACGAGGGTCCTTGAATGTCTGCATCCAATTGGATGTGGTCTCCTGAAGCAATGCAATAGAATTGCTTGCATTTGTAAAGGAATCTCCTAAAACCTTGTGAAAATGCATACTGTCAATCAGTGGGTCTGGGGTGGAGCTAAAGTTCCCAGCTGATGCTGATGCTGATGCTATTGCTGCTGTTTACTGGTCTGTGGACCACTCTTTGAGTGGCAAAACTACAGAGGACCATACCCTTAGCTTGCACTTATCTTCTCAACTAGAGACCCTCCTAGAGATTGGACATGTTAGCCAGGTTACTGGGCACATTGGAAAGTTACTTTCTATCTTCTGTGGGTCTCCCTTATCCATAATATCATTGCCTGGCTTGGAGAATTTTACTTCACTTTAAAATCATTCAGGGGCTGGAAAATGTGGCTTAGTGGTAGAGTGCCTGCCTAGCATGCATGAAGCTCTGGGTTTGATTCCTCAGTACCACATAAACAAAAAAAAAGCCAGACGTGGCACTGTGGCTCAAGTGGTAGAGTGCTAGCCTTGAGCAAAAGAAAAGAAAATCAGGGACAGTGCCTAGGCCCTGAGTTCAAGCCCCAGGACTGGCAAAATAAATAATTAAATAAGTAAAAAAAACATTCACACAAGTGTCAAAGTAACATTTTCACTCAAAGAACTAAGAGATGCTGCTATGGAGAAACATCAAACTGATATATTGAGGTCTCAGAAAGCCATGAGCAGAAAAGAGTGCACTTGTGTACATAAGATGATCATTTGGTCTAGATGCTGGTGGTTCATGTCTATAATCTAAGCTACTCTGGAGGCTGAGATCTGAGGATTTTTATTTGAAGCCAGTCCAAGCAGGAAAGTCTATGAGACTCTTATCTCCAATTAAGCAGCAAAAGGCCAGAAGAACAGCTGTGCCTCAAGTGGTACAATGACAGCCTTAAGCCAAAAAGCTAATGGATAGTACCCAGCCAGGCCTTGAGTTCAAGTGTCAGTACTGTATAAAAATCAGAATTGGAAGTATTTTCAAATCTGAACTCTGTAGTCACTTCCCACATCATATGCAGTCCCTTGTCATACCCACAAAATTTCTCTTCTAGTTTTGAGTTTCAGAAGATGATGTTCATCTAAACCCCATGCACTGAGAAATCTCACAATGATTTTCAAGAGCCACAAATGCAGTTACAGAAGTAGGAGGTTTTGTTTCACCAGAAAGCAATAAACTCATCTAATTTCCTAAATCTTCAGCCACAGAAAACATGGAAAGATGGTTTGCTCATTTTAGCAGAATTCTCAACCACACAACCCTAAGTCTTTTCAAGTTTAATTACTGGTTTTTCCCTGCCAAAATAAACATGGCCGCCTGCATCCTGTATATGCCAAGGAACATTGCCAGGCTTGCTGCATTTCAAAGTGCACCTAGAATCCTCTAAGTATAGGGCTTGTTCCTAGGGCTCTTGCAAGTTAATGGAATAGTATGGATTGTGTGAGGAAAATTAAAAGTCATAGACACGCATTTCTGAAAAGCCTAAAAGTTTAAGACATGACTTGCCCCTTTCAAAGATATTGATTCTTTCTTTCTAGGAATCCTCTTTTATCACAGAGTCTCTCTGGGCACATCATTCTCACCATGAGTCATTAAAATAATTGGAATCATAATACCTTTCAAATCTTGGGAGGAAAACCTGTTTCCTTTCATATTAATTTTTAAATCTATTAGAAAGGCAGAGTTAACATGTCATCCCATCGGAGACACTGGATTAAAATAGACTTGAAGAATCCTATTAAAGGTGAATTGCAAAAGATGGATTTGTATTTTGTGAATTAAATTTTGTGATTTGTTCAAGCAAACATGAACAAAAGTCAAATGAAAAGAAATTGCAGCGTGATTTTTTAAATCACAAGGTAAAGTTCTTCATCACAAAACACATGAAACTGTCTATGAATTCCTAAACACTCTATTTGTGAAATATAATACATGATTTTTTTTCTTTTTGTCTCAGTGCAACCAAATACCCTAGTCATCCAAACCCTTTCTACCCACTTTACCTTTTGGGTATACATTTATACCCAGAATAACCTCCCTTTTCATTTGCATATTTGATAGTAACTAAAGATGCACTGTCTCCTAATACAAACAAACAGCCATCCACCTGTATTATGACAAGGTTAGAATAAAGCACCAAGGCAAATCTGGCCACATGCCCAGTTCCCCTGGTCTCTGACACTGCACTTACCTAGAAAGAGGACGGTGCCCAGCACCAGAGTGACACCAATGAACACTGCCAAGGCGATTCGAGTGCCTCTGCTGGCTCCCTTTCCTGTCTCCATGCTGCTCCCCGTTTCTGCTTCCATCAGAAGGACGGGTGAGAACACTCTGGAAGAAAGTCACTTTTCGTGGTTTGGTAGCTGGTCTCAAGAGTTTGTTAGGCGTTGACATCCAATGCTTCCTTGTTCTTCTACTAATGGACAGCTTTTTAAAAAAAAAAAAAAATCCTGTCAGGAAACCTCCCCTCGCCACCCTGTCTCAAATAATCCTTCACAAATGAAATAGAAGAAACTCAAAATATTGGTTGCCTTGGCTCTCCTCCTGCCTAGACAAAACAAACAGCGGTTGCTTTATCTTGGTGTTCTCTCTTAGCGAAGTCCCTCTCAACTGATTGTTTGGCAGGCTCTTCTCTCAAGCGTTCCGAGTATACATGTTTTACTAGGTTGCTGAACAGATGTTTTAGCTATTTAAATGTATAGTCACTTGGGGAGGGGAAAAATTGTCTTTATCAACACTGGATTCTCATCAGCCTCCCCCCAATCGTGCTATGTTAGGTGGCGAGGACTCTTCAAACCCACTTCAAGATCTCAATTTAATCACGTCATTCTGCTGTGCTAATCATTCTGCTTGCCTGAATTGTCTTCATCAAAGATACTCTTTTCACGGTGTGAGTCCCTTTATAAAGCCTTCTACGACTTCCTAGGCTATCCTGAAGCATTTTATTTTAGGAACTTTGTGTATGATAGCATGTGCCAAAGATCAGAGTCATAATCCAGTGCAGTGCAGAGTAGCAATTAAGACAACCTACACAGGCTGATGGTTTGGACTGGAACTTTACTTTTTTTTTTTAAAGGAAGGAGAAAAATCACTTCCTCTTTGTGGTGCTAAAAATTGTACAAAGACAGTTCCACACACACAACACACACACATATGAATTAAACTTACAGCCAACACAAAGAGGTATGGTTAAAAAAAATGATACCTTGGTCTGTACCTGTTGATGAAAACTGCACTCGTGTATTTTGCACTCCAGCTCCCCAAGGCAGAGCTATTGGTTAGTATGTTTTCTGTGTTTCCATAAAGTGCTTATTTCAGCTGAGTCTTCAGGATGAATAAAAAGCATTTGGTTTTGCTGGTGAGACTGATTGATCGCTGGGTCTTTAATTTCTTTCATTTATGATAATGATGGAAATTGCACAACTCTGCTTTTTTTTTCATGGGACAGGGCTACTGGTATTCTGCTACTACTCAAGTGATTTAGATTTGATTATGTAATGCTAGATCATTTATGACACAATAACCATTCTTGTTGTGCTGGAAGTCAGCAAGTGGTGAGAGTGGAAATGGAGGTTTCAGCTACATCTAGAAAGCAAGGGAACAAAACTTGTGCACATAACTTTTGGGGTGGCACCAGAGCTCAACCGATACCAATGAGTGTGACATACAAGCTTCTGTGCTTCTGTCTGGCTAGACTGAGTCGGGCCTTTAACTTAGCACATGGGATTCTCCCAAGATTGAGAAGTTAATACAGCTTGCATTCTTTTCTACTCATTCCATGTTACCCTGAGCTCAGAAGGTCATGTGTGTTCATTGCCTGTTGATAATATTTTGATGCTGCTATTCAATAACATATTCTAGTAGGCCTCTGACCTCCAGCATAGGATCTCTCCCAAGTATCTTCGGACATGGCTCAATACAGCATCATCGACTGCTGTATGGGTATGTCTATTATGTTCAGTGCTCAAGCCCAGCCATAACATGCTCCGCTATGGCAAAGGAGAAAATGAGAGCAATAGAGATCAACCATTAGCCCAAAAATAAAAACAGCTTCATGAGCCAGATGCCAGTGGCTCAAACATGTAATCCTAGCTACTCAGGAGGCTGAGACCTGAAGATCGAGGTTCAAATCCAACCCAGGCAGGAAAGTTTGAGACTTTTATCTCCAATTGGCCAGTAAACAGCCAGAAGTGGAGCTATGGCTCAAGTGATAGAGATCTAGCCTTGAGTGAAAAAGCTCAAAGACAGCACCCAGACCCTGAGTCCAAGCCCCAAGACTGGCACCAAAACAAACATAAAGCAGCTTCAGGAATGTGAGATGGGGGTTCCTTGGAATCTTTTTGAATTTTTTTCTAAATGCTCAGCTGTTTGTACTTCACACTGACATAACACTTTTGTTTGCACCTCCAGCTAAATCTATACATGAAATAGCAAAGTCAATTTCAATTACACTGTTTTACAAAATGAGCCTGAAACCAAGCAAAGGCCTTCGATGACATGGGAAAACAACACACAGGATCTCGGGGAGATGCAATCACACTGCATGTCTGCGGCTTGACAATGCTTCCTGTGCACAAGGAAGAGGACTGTCACCCAAACACAACAGGGCCCATATCTTTCTTTCTTTTTTTAAATGCTGGTACAAGCTGGGCACTGGTGGCTCACATCTATAATCCTAGCTACTCGGAAAGCTGAGATCCAACCATCATGGTTCAAAAGGCAAGACAGGCAAGAAAGTCCATGAGCTTTTTATCTCTAATAAACCACCAGAAAACCAAAAGTGGAGATGGGGCTCAAGTAGTGGAGCACTAGCCTTGAGCAAAAGAACTCAAGGACAGGGCTAGGCCATGAGTTCAAACCCTATGACCGACAAAAATATGTGCTAGTACTGGACTTGAACTCAGGGACTTATATGTTATCCGTTAGCTTTTTCACTCAAGGCTAGTGCAACCACTTGGGCCACAGTTCTACTTCTCACTTTCTGGTGGTTGCTTGTCGATAAAAATCTCACAGACTTCCCTGCATGGGCCGGCTTTGAACAGCATCCTCAGATCTTAGCCTCCTGAGCAGCTAGGATTACATGCTTGAGCCACCAGGGTCTGGCTTCTTCCTCTTTTTACTTCTCCAAATCTCCTCACACCCTTCAGTCTTTTCTTTTTTATGTCAGAGACTGGGCCTCAGTACCTGAAGCTTTCACTCATTGGCTAGCACTCCAACCCCCCTTCAGAGTCTTGATTGACATGGCAACGGTGGTTTGGGATTGTCAGTGGAGTAATTTTTTTAATCTTGGAGTAGCAATTTTCCCCCTCCCTCCATGAAGTAAAGGCAGTTTGGGGCTTCAGTTATTCCTATCCATCACTGACGGTCCAGACTTCATTCCTGACCTGAGCATTCATCTCCTGAGGGAAAGGCCATTAAACTAAACACTCCTTCCAGGGATTGTAATCTGGAAAGTAGGATGCATTCCTTTCCAACCTTCAAAAAATACACAGCAAACTGCATTAAATTAATAACAAAACAAAGTCTAATAAATAACCTGGTGTGTTAAAAATAGTTTGTCCATCTAATGTAATGTAATAAAGGTTTTCTTTTTCTCTCTACAAAAATAATCAAGGAAGATTTGAGAGTGGGTGGGATTGATAGAGGATAGGATGTGGGTGAATTATTCATTATCAGATGCAGTCTTCAGTCTGTCATTTTCTGCATTAATTTTTCAACCTTTTGGGAGATGGTGATTATCTTGCCCTTAAAATAAACTGCATTCAAAAATAAAGTAGGACAGAAAAAAAAATTTAAAACAACCTCTGGGGCAAAATAAAGAAGTTCAAGTTACAGAGAAATAATGAATGCTCACCAAAGACTAAAGCGGGGAACTGCAAAACATGGCACATGCATGGGCCAAACTTAACCCATGTCCTATTTTTATAAATAAAATTGTATTTGATCGTTGATGACTTCATCCCTGTTACACAAGGTGTAAGAGTCGCCAAAAGGAGACTGCCACACATTTGTTTGCTCTCCCCCCAATAAACTCTTTTCTGCCTGAATCATGTGGTGGTCTCCTTTCAGCAAACCTTAAGCAAGGCAGTTACATACTCTTGCAACCAAGACCTCGCATTCTCTGAAGTATAAAGTATACTTTAGAAGTCTACTGATTGCTGAACCGAAAAGAAGTAAAAGCTGCTATTAGCTCTTTGACTGCAGCTGTGGCTCAATTGGTGGAGTGCTAGCCTTGAGTGAAAAAGCCAAATGAGAAGCTTGAAATCAAACCCCAGTACACACACACACACACACACACACACACACACACACA
>NW_012267310.1:2504349-2505187 GCF_000151885.1 Dipodomys ordii | reverse complement strand
ACACACACACACACACACACACACACACACACACACAGACACATACACGATGCTAGCTGTTCACACAAACACATGGTATACACACACACATATGTATATACAAATACAAAGCCAAATATCAGCCACACTGACCTGCTACTCAAAATTGTTAACTTCTCAGAGAAATTAATGGATGCATCTTAGCCTGAAACTAGAACGTTAAAACTATAGCATATTATTGACTAGGTTTGGGAGCCAAAAGTCACTTTTCTAGGTGAGGGAGGGTTGTCATACACAAACAAATAACCTCCAAATTCTGTGGATCTGTGGAAAGAAGTTAACTGAATAGTTACTGTGCAAGGTAAACCTGACTGATCTGCACCCACTCAATTGTTTCAAAGAATATCCAAGACCAACTTGAGCCATAACTGGGAATCAACTAGTGAATCAAAATTCATTTTTTACTGTTTCTCAGTGCCTGGCCCTAAGCAAAATTTTATGAGGAAAAAATAAAGAAGAGATGCTGAAGATCCAGGACTGAATATCTGGACATGAAATTAGCCAAGTATTGGTGGCTCACACTTGTAATCCTAGCTACTCAGGAGGCTGAGCCCTGAGGATCACAGTTTGAAGCCAGCCCAGGCAGCAAAAGTCCATGAGATTCTTTATTTCCAATTAACCACCAAAAAGTCAGAAGTGGAGCTATGGTTCAAATAGTAGAATGCCAGCCTTGAGTGAAAAAGCTAAGGGATAGTTCCCAGGCTCAGAGAAAGAAAGAAAGAAAGAAAGAAAGAAAGAAAGAAAGAAAGAAAGAAAGAAAGAAAGAAAGAAAGAAAGAAAGAAAGAAAGAAAGAAAGAA
>NW_012267310.1:2494465-2504299 GCF_000151885.1 Dipodomys ordii | reverse complement strand
AGAAAGAAAGAAAGAAAGAAAGAAAGAAAGAAAGAAAGAAAGAAAGAAAGAAAGAAAGAAAGAAAGAAAGAAAGAAAGAAAGAAAGAGAAAAGCAAACTGACAACATAGCCACATAATTCCCCCTAAAGCACACAAACCTGGCCATCAACATGGATAAACAGGAATCAGTGTGGCAGATTCGTTGGAAAGACTTCCAGAAAGACCTGGGAGAATTGGCAGCTTGAAGGCAGAATAGGCAGGCTTCGAGATGGGCCAAACCCTACCTTCAGCTGGGCCTTACTGAGCACTTCCTGTGGAACTCAGAGGTAAGGTTATTTATCTTGAGATCACTGAATCCAGCAAGTTCAGCCCTAGCTGCCATCTGGCTGGGGTGACAGGTAAAACGTGTCTTTGTACTAGGCAGGAATACATCTGGTCATTATTTGAATATGGAGAGTCTTCTGTCTTGAGCAGTAAAATCTCATGTGGGCCATAATTTCAATAAGAAGGAAATGATTCAAATCTTAAAAAATGTTTTCATCCAGTCACTGGAAGGAGAAGGGAAGGAGAAATGAAGATGGGGAGGAGACCTAACTGGTGAAATCTGGGGTTTGTGGTGTGGTTTGGTCATTTTACACTAGGGGAGTTAAAATACTAAGCCATCCACTAATGAGAAACATTACTTACATTATATCTGATTGTTTTAAACAACTTTCTTAGATAGGTGTTCTTATCTCCTTTTACAGATAAGGAGACTGGAGTTTGGAACTATTAAATGATTCACTGAAGGTCAGAAGGCCTGGTTTGTCTTAAGAGCAGAATGGTCCCAAATTCCAAACTCTTGTCTCTCTTCCAAGTTATCTGACAAGTTTCCTTATCAGGTAATTAGTGAGCATAGTTGTAGCTCTTCAAAATGACACCTAAGTGGAAGAAAAGTGATAAAATGGGCTTCTTTTAATTATCTTGTTTACAGGACTAATTATCAGGTCTTATTTCCCTAACAGGGACAGCAGACATTATTGAATATAGAGAGAAACAGGTTTTTTGTTGGGGAACAGTATGTAAAATGTCTCCTGATTTGTTGGTGCTAGTAACTGAACATTAAAAAGGACATATAGCCAGGCACTGGTGGCTCACAGAAGTTACTCAGGAGGCTGAGATGTTAGGATCATGAGTTCAAGGCCAGTTTTGCCTATATAATAAGGCCTGGTCTCAAAAAGCGACACAATAAAAAATAAAAATAAATCCAGACACTGGTGGCTCATGCCTGTAATCCTAGCTACTTAGGAGACTGAGATCTGAGGATCACGATTCAAAGCCAGCCTTGGCAGGAAAGTCTTTGAAACTCTTATCTCCATTGAGCCACCTTCCCAGCCCCTTTTTGAAACTCTAATCTCCAATCAAACAGCAGAAAACTAGAAGTGGAGCTGTGGCTCAAAGTAGAACAGCACTAGCCTTGGGCAAAAAAAAAAAAAAAAAAGCCAGCCGGGGAAGAAAAGTCCATTGCAACTCTTATCTCCAATAAACCACTCAGAAAATGAGAAGTGACTCTGTGGCTCAAGTGGTAGGGCCCTAGCCTTGAGCTGAAGAGCTGAGGGACAGTGCCCAGACCCAGAGTTCAAGCCTCTCAACAGACAAGGAAAAAAAAAAAACAGTTTGGCAACTAGAGGAAGATGTGGGGTATGGACTCAGGATTAGTTGGTGTGAATATCAAAGGTATCTGGGCACAAGGAAGACATTTACTATTTCTCAGAATTAGCCAGCATCTGCAAGGCCCAAAGGTGTCAAGCATCATAAAATATAGGAAATTAAAAAAAAAAAACAATATAGCTTCAAAACCCATAATATCTTGTTTCAAAGCATTTCACTGTGCCAATGCATAACACTTTTTTGGGGTGGGGGGGTCCGGTCGTGGGCCTGAACTCTGGGCCTGGGCGCTGTCCCTCAGCTCTTCAGCTCAAGGCTAGCACTCTAACACTTGAGCCACAGTGCCACTTCCGGCTTTTTTTTTTTTGCTTATGTGGTACTAAGGAGTTGAACCCAGGGACTCATGCATGCAAGGCAAGCGCTCTACCACTGAGCCATCTTCCCAGCCCACATAACACTTTTTGTTAATGTACTCACTGGCCATCTAACTAGTACTGGCTTGTTGTGCCCTCACATTGACCAGACCCACTGAGGCCCCTTGGTTAGACCAATCTGTACAAGTTTTTATGCATTTGATTAGTAACGGCAATTGTTCTAAGAGGGCTTATTTGGAGGTTTATGACAGCTAGAGACTCAGAGAAGTCCTCAAATTGGAATGGGTACCAGAATCTCCTGGAAGTCTGGTTAACACATAGATTTCTTAAGGATTTCTCTGTCATTCAGTAGATCTGGGATGGACTGAAATTTGTATTTCTAATCATTTCCCAAATGATGCTGCTGTAGCTGCCACTCCACAGACCACATTTTGGGAATAACTGGTTTAGAACAGCCATTAAAATCTCTTTTCAGTATAGCAAAAGGAACTGAAGAACCAACAAAGTGAACATTAAAGTGATGTGGTGAAACTAGTGATGACATCCAAAACACTTAGCAACCAGTATGGCATGCCACTGGCCAGGCACTATGGTTTAAGTAAGCATTTCCCAAAACATATTAAAGTCTTGGTTCCTAGTCTTGGGAGATGGTGGGCCCTTTAAGAGGTGGAGCCTAATGAGAGGTTTTTCAGTCATTGGGACCGGGCCCTTGAAGGATGTAGTGGAATTCTGAGCCCTTTTCCTCTCTCCTTTTTCTATCCTGGCCATTAGGCAAACAATGACAACAGCCACACTATTCTGTCTCACCACAGACCCAAAGTGACGGAGTCAATCATGGATTGAAACCATGAACCAAACTCAATTTTCTTTTCTTAATTTATCATCTCAGGTATCCATGTAGAGCAACAGAAAACTGACTCCTACAATAGAGGAAGCAATCTCAGTGGCCTCTTATGTGACAGCCACTACCTCTTCATTGCTGAAGCTGGAGGATCTCAGGGGGAAGGATGGGGTAGATGTGGCTGAAGGAGATCCAGAGCATCAACTATCCACAGCTTGTAAGATGCTATTTGAATATTTAACAATAGACACAGCTAAACTGGTAGGAGCCCATTGAACTGCAGGCCTGAGTCCAATTTCAAATAGACTTTTGACACTGCTTTAAACCTTCCAGTGGTTGCCGTCAGCTTTTAGGGAAAATGTTAAAATGCTTCACATGGAGTTTCTGCATAATCAAACCAACTCCATCCTCTAAGCTCTTTAATTTACATTCTACACCCCAGGAATTCTAAACCCTTCCACATTCCCAAATGCAGTAGGGTTCTCCCAATCCTCTTGCTGTTGGGGGGGGGGAAGGAGGGGGCGACCGAGACTTCTCATTTTGCCTGGAGAATGACCTCCTCAGAAAACTCGCATTCATCTTTAAAGATTCAACTCAGGTTTTGCCTCCTGAGGAAAATCTTCCCAGACCTTTATTCTTATCAAGGCCACAGGGTAATCCACCATATCACCCCAAGTGTACTACAATTGTCCCTTTGTGGAAGGCAGCCCCCAATGAACCACAGGTATGATGAAGGCATTTACCTTATCTCGTCGTTTTTTTCAAGCTTACACTTCTCCAGAAGCAAGTGGAACCTCACAGCTGGTGGTGTGGCATAATCTGACAGCACATTTCTCTTTTTTTAATGTGTGTGTGCTGTTACTAGGGCTTCAACTCAGGGCCTGTCCCTTCTTTGCTGTTCAAAGCTGGTTCTCTACCACTTGAGGCACAGCTTCACTTCTGGCTTTTGGGTGGTCGATTGGAAATTAGAGTCTCATGGACTTTTCCTGCCTGGGTTAGCTTTGAGCCATGATTCTCAGATCTCAACTTCCTGAGTAGAGTGGGAGCCACTGGCATCTGGCTCATTTGTCTTTCTTAGTGGTACTTCATATTTTGGCACATCTGAGCAAATTATAACTTAGATTCAATGAATTAAGTTTTCTCCTCTGTTTCTACATTTCCTGGTGCAAAACTGAATGTGTATGATATACTTTGGCCTATCAGCCCCACTCTGACCTTCTAGTGTATTGGATGAATGGATGGAAGCTCACAAACCACATTTGCCAGGCTCCGTAGCCAGCTAAATTCTTGTGTGATTCTGTGTAATGTACTAATGGGAGAATGTTTTTGTTATTATGAAGGTGATGCAGAGAGGGGTTATAGTTACACAGTGTCACCCCTTCCCTCACTCTCCTAAGAGATTTTTAAGCCAGGCACCAGTGGCTCACACCTGTAATCCTAGCTACTCGGGAGATCTGAGGTTGCAGTTCCAAGCCAGCCCAGGCAGGAAAGTCTGTGAAACTCTTATCTCCAATGAACTACCTAAGGTCAATCTTTAGTGCAAAAAATAATAATAATAAAAGGGGGATGGATGGGCATAAGGCATTTTCTACAAATTGGAGAAGCAAACTAGTGTATGATTTTCAAGTTAAAACTCCCCACATACTGCTCTTGTTGGCTTTGAACTGTGATCCTCAGATTTCAGCTTCCTAAGTATCTAGGATTATAGGCATGAGCCACCAGCACTTAGTAAGTTTTCATATTTTTAATGCATTTGGAAATATTTAAATGAGCTTGTTTGACACAACATAAAACATTTGCCTTTATTCTTCTTAGTATAGCTTAGAAGTACTGTGGCTTCGTGGTAGAGTACTTGCCTAGCATGCATGAAACTTAGGTTCGATTCCTCAGTACCACATAAACAGAAAAAGCCAGAAGTGGCACTGTGGCTCAAGTGGTAGAGTGCTAACCTTGAGCAAAAGAAGCTCATGGACAGTACCCAGGCCCTGAGTTCAAGCCTCAGGACTGGCAAAAAATGTACTAAGGCCATGGCTTAGTACCTACTGCCCACACTTCTTTTGTGGTATTGAGAATTGAATCCAATATTATTCATTTTTTCAACTATAATATAGTTTCTTTGGCCCACCCTACATTGCAGGGTCTAAGACAGGAATAGAAACGGAGGTTCAATTACATACCATTGGAAGCTGTAAATGAAATCCAAGCTAGTAAATCAAACACAATCTCTCCTTCTACCTTTCAAATACAACTTACACCCACCTGGATGGCCAGACCGCAGACAAGATTCTGTGGCTCTCCATGCAGAAACACATTGGAGACTCAACCTCAGCCCTCAGCTTAATCTCTTTCTCTGCTCAAATGCCCCCACCAACCCAGGCAGCCTTCCCTCAGAATGAGAGATAATAAACAGAGAAAGAAACCCCCACTGGCCCTTCAAGTGGGCTTTGAGCAAAGTTGGACAGGAATGTTCACATCTTGGAGATGCAAACTGTGTTTTAGCAGGAGACATGGATACATCCTCTTAGCACTAAAGACCCTTCCTCCATAGCAAGGTTCATATCCCCAGGAGAGCTAGCAAGGAGCCCCTTTGAATCAAGGGCTCAAAGCAGCAGGCTAAGGGGCAAAACTGCAACCCCAGTCAGTCACTGGTGGCTTACACCTATAATCCTAGCTACTCAGGAGGCTAAAATCTGAAGATCTTAGTTAAAGCCAGCCTGGGCAGAAAAAGCTGAGAGACTCAGCTCCAAATAACAAGCACAATGCCAGAAGTAATGTGGCTCAAGTAGTAGATCACCTGACCTGCCTTGCTTGAAAAAGTTAGAGCAAGAGACCCTGAGGTCAAGCTCCCCGTACCAAAAACAAAACACATAACTTTGTAATAGTAAATCCTTCTATCCACCTACCCAAATACATTTACAGCACAAGAAATGTTTTAGCAAGGTACTGGTAGCTCACGCCTGTAATCCTAGCTACTCAGGAGGCTACGATCTAAGGATTGCAGTTCAAAGCCAGTCCGGGCAGGAAAGTCCATAAGACTCTTACCTCCAATAAACCACTCAGAAAACTGGAAGTGGTGCTGTGGCTCAAGTGGTAGAGCACTCACCTTGAGCTGAAGAGCTGAGGGGCAGTGCCCAGGCCCAGAGTTCAAGCTTCACGACCAACAAAAAAAAAAGTTTTTAACAGAGGAAAAAAAAGCTCCCAGGTATTGGAGATGAGCTACTGCCTACAACTGAAAGCCTTAAAACTAAAGAAAAGACAAAAGGGTTCCAGCTGTGGGTTCTTAAAGAAAGTAATTTATGCAAGTTCATTTCTTTAAGGAGACATGTTTTTCCACATGTCAATTTCTGGGAACATTTTTGTGTTATTATTATATAAAATACATCAGACGATATATGAATTTCAAAAATGTAATACATTTTGCCAACAGAAAATATCATTCGCCTTTCTAAGGAGGTGTTAAATACTTCATTATATAATATGCTGCCTCACTCATATTATTAGCCGTGAATTCAATTTGGAGTTTACTGCTCTTCTCAAAAGCTTAGCATTATTTAACTGTAATAATTCCCAATCATAACAACTCAGATGATTGATTCTGTTTAATCACAGATGTTTCTACAAATGCTAAAAAGTCTGTATTATTTTTGTTTGAAGCTAGCACACCAAGTTCCACAGTATGGTATAATTAAGAACAACTGTTTACTTTATCTTAAATTCAACACCCCTCACCCCCACCTCAAAAGCTAGACATTAAAGTACTAAATATAATGATCTCGGTAAACCAAATTGCTATGTTACTGGCAGGCCTTCCTGCTGTTTCCCTTAAACAGTTCTATTTGAAATGGTGATGAAGAGGAAAAGAAAGAGAGAAAAAAGGAAGAGAGAAAGAGAGAGTGCAAGCAATCAAGAGAGAAGGAAGGAAGGAAGGAAAGGAGTGGAGGAAAGGAGGGAGGGAAGGCAGGCAGGAAGGAAGGAAGAGAGGAAGGGAGGAAGGAAGGAAGAGAGGAAGGGAGGAAGTGAGCAAAAGAAAGAAAGCAAGCTGGTAAAATATGCAGCTTTCCCTCAACTGTATCCTCCACCTAACTCTCAGTTTCTGTGGCAATGCTAAAAAACACTCTCCTTTCTCTTTCCCTTTTTGGCCATTTTAGATGCTTACTTGTATTATTGTAAATGTCATGGGTACACAATACATCATGAAACAGCAGCTCAGTTTTATGTTAGTCTGTCTCCCCAAGTAGATGGAGAGGGGGTATTCTTGAGAATTGACCAGTCATATCAGTGCCTTCTGTAACCATACCAAGGCCTGACATACAAGTAGTACCCTAGATGTTACTGAATCCATGAAGATCTCCTTGCTATTCACACCTTGCATCACAGAGGTGATGCAAGGTGTGCTGACATTATGGTATAAATATTCAGGTTATTGCCTAAGGGATATAAAAAATATGGCAAATTTTATGCTTACAAGCCCCAGAACTGGCAAAAAAAAAGTTTTCTAAAACACAGCTTAATGAACACAAACCATAAGGAAATAGACATAAGTTTGACTATGTTAAAGTTCAAATACCAAAAATACCAATAAAAGTAAGGTATGGAGTAGGAGTAAGAGTAATAATTATTGTCCTAAAGATTTAAAGAAAGAGGAAGTGGTGCTATGGGTCAAGTGATAGAGTGCTTGCCTTGAGCTGAAGAGCTAAGTGACATTGCCCAGGCCCTGATTTCAAGCCCCATGACAGGCAAAAAAAAAAAAAAAGATTTAAAGAAAGGGCTTGGAATGGGGCTTAGTGGTAGAGTGCTTGCCTAGCATTCATGAGGCCATTGGTTCAATTACTCAGTACCTCATAAACAGAAAAAGCCAGAAGTAGCACTGTGGCTCAAGTGGTAGATGCTGGCCTTGAGCTGAAGAGCTGAGGGACAGCATGCAGACCCAGAGTTTAAACCCCAGGACTGGCAAAAAAACAAACAACTTTTTCATTCTGCATCCCAGGAATAGTCTTTGTATGAGTTGGTGGTGTTGTGATTGTGAACGTTACACTATAATATCAAGTATGACATAAGTGCTACTTTTATGCTTCAAAATTTAGAGATTGGGAGCGGGGGTATACAGGTACTTGAGCCTGAACTCAGGGCCTCACATTCACACTTGAGTTTTTCTGCTCATAGCTGGTTCTGTACCACGTGAGCCAAACTTCCAACCTAGCTTTTTACTGGTTAATTGGACATGGAATGTCACAGAGTTTTGTCTGGTTTGATTTCAAATCATGATCAGATCTCTGGCTCCTGTGAGAAAAAAAAAAAAAGAAAGAAAGAAAGAAGCTCAGGGACAGTGCCCAGGCCCTAAGTTCAAATCCCTGGACTAAAAAAAAACCAAACAAATACTTAGACAAAAATGGAGGGAGGAGGGGACAGGAGGGAGAGGATGGAAGAAGAGGGAAGGGGGAAGGAGGAAGGAGGAAATGGGAAGGAAAAAGGAAGAAGGGAGGAAGGAAGGGAAGGAGGGCAGGAAGGCAGGGGAGCAAGAGGGAGCAAAGATAGGGCCATACACTCTGCTAAATGAGCCGAAGCTTTGCTTCTTCATTTTTGTTAGTTAGTTGGAGTTAAGATTCTCATGGATGTTTTTTGCCTGGGCTAGCTTTGAAGTACTATCTTCAGATCTACTTAGTCTACTGAGTAGCTAGGATTATACATGTAAACCATTGGTATCTGGCTGGTAAATTCACTTATTTTTATTTATTTTTAATTGTATCAAATTCCAGTAATTCTAGAAACTCAAGTAATAGCTAGGTCAAAGATTAAGGATTTGTTGTTGTTTGTTTAAGCTACATTTAAAATTCTTTCCAGTCATTATTTCTTTTTCATGGATTTAACTTCCTCAGAAAAATTGACAGAAGGGGGAAACTTCTGTAAAGAAGTGAGGTAAAAGCTGGGCGCCGGTGGCTTATGTCTGTAATCCTAGCTACTCAGGAGGCCGAGATCTGAGGATCACGATTCAAAGTCAGCCTAGGGCAGGAAAGTTCAGGAGACTCTTATGTCCAGAAAACCGGAAGTGGTGCTACGGCTCAAGTGGTAGAGCGCTCGCCTTGATCTGAAGAGCTGAGGGACAGCGCCCAGACCCAGAGTTCAAGCCTCACGACCACCCAAAGAAAAAAAGAAGTGAGCTAAAGTATGGCTCAAATAAAACTGCTACACAATAGCTTCATCACCCCCCACCTCCATCCCCCCCCCCAAAAAAGATAGGCACATAGCCAAATAGAAGCACAGGCAGTATTTATTTTTTTCAGGTACACATGCAAATGTTTTGTTGCGAGTGGGGTGCTGGGCCTCCGGGGACAAGCTGGGGACCGTCACTGCGCAGCCTGCCCGCTGGCGCTGCCTCCGGAGTCCTTTGGCTTCATCACGTCTGGAAGCTCCGGTGGGCTGGAGAAGGGCTCGATGTGCAGGGCCTCCACCGTCTCATCTTCCAGGAAGGCCAGGCCCACGGTGGCCGGGACATGCGGCCGCGCCGTCTGACTGGTGAAGCCGCAGTCCCTCAGCGTTTTCTCATCGTCGAGAAGCTGGTCGTCCTTGTAGAGACGCAGCTTGTCTGGCGGCCGCTGGACGATGCCCTCCACGATGCGCTTCAGCTCGAACACGGTGCTCGACTCCTTGGCGACCGTGAAGATGGTGGTCTTGTGGCGTCGGATCATGAGGAACACGTCCATCCTGGCGGCGGCGGCGGCGGCTGCTGCTTCAGGCGTCGGCCACTTCAGTCAGCAGGCTGCGGCGGGCTGCGGCGCTGCTTGCTTCTGGCGGCAGCTGGCTCGACGCACCAGAGTCACCTCGCTCCGCCCCTTACCAGCAGCCCTTGCGCAGGCCTGTCCCAGCATGCGCTGCATGCAGCCCCGCCCACCGTGGTGCCACCCTTTTAGGTCCCTGCACTTTTTCTAAGACAAACACTTCCCTGGTCAATGAAATTCTGAAAATGTGCCCGATCGCATGAGGTCTCAGGTAAA
>NW_012267310.1:2439546-2494023 GCF_000151885.1 Dipodomys ordii | reverse complement strand
TCTGGCGGCCGCTGGACGATGCCCTCCACGATGCGCTTCAGCTCGAACACGGTGCTCGACTCCTTGGCGACCGTGAAGATGGTGGTCTTGTGGCGCCGGATCATAAGGAACACGTCCATCCTGGCGGCGGCTACCTCGGGCGGCGGCGGATGTGGCTTCTGGCTGCAGCGCTGCTTGCTTCTGGCGGCAGCTGGTTCAACAGCAACGTCACCTCGCTCCGCCCCTTACCAGCAGCCCTTGCGCGGGCCTGGCCCAAGATGCCCTGCGTGAAGCACTGCCCACCGTGGTGCCACCCTTTTAGGTCCCTGCACTTTTTCTAACACAAACACTTCCCTGGTCAATGAAATTCTGACAATGTGCCCGATCGCATGAGGTCTCAGGTAAATGAACATTGAAACCACAGGAAATCACCACCCGCACTGGCAAAAAATGCAAAATCTGACCATCCTAAGTACTGCTGGGAGAACCCGCTGACGGAGGGCCCCGCCCTGTGCTGACATCACTGCCACACTTCCTCCCTCCCTCTCTGGCAGGGCGGGGCATCAAAGGAGATCAGGCAGTGCGTGGCTTGGCGGGAGTTGGGGGGTGGGTGGAAAGGGACACGCGGCGGAGAGTGAAGCAGGGAGAGGTCTGTGATTCCCGAGAGACGCACGAGACCCGTGGAGTCTTAGGAAAAGCCAAGAGAGGCACGTGAGGCCCGCGGGAGCCTGTGAGAGGTGCACGAGTCCCACAGAGTCCTCGGAGAAGCCCGCGAGAGGCACGTGAGGCCTGCAGGAGCCCACGAGAGGTGCATGAGTCCCGCCCACTTCTAGGAAAAGCCCGCGAGAGGCACATGAGGCCCGCAGAGACCTGAGCCAGCAGACAGGCCTGCAGAAGTCCTATGCAGAAGTAGAGAGGCCTAGGGAAAGGGCTGTGGAGAGGCAGAGAGGCCAGCAGACAAGAGGCCAGAGGAGAGGTGGAGAGCTGAGAGCCTACAGAAAGGCAAGACCTGTGGGAAGGAGGGAAAACAAAAAACACACACTTCTTGGAGGTTGCACCTGCTCCTACTTCTAAGTTAGCCAAGGACAGGCCATGTGCAGACCAACTAATAAAACTCCTTTGTTACCTTTAACCATGCTTCCGTGGGTTTTCTTTGCTCACAGGTTATTACATTGGCGATGAAGCAATACAACAACACCAGCTCTCACACCCCAGTCTAAGTGTGGAAATGGTTAAGGCCACTTTGGCACCATCGAATAAACCTGCAGTCTGGTGGAACAGCACTGAAAGAAGTGGAGTTGTTTTTAAGTAAGTCTCCAATGAGGTGACCTTCTGAAAGGAATTGCAGATTTGAAGGCCAGGAAACCAGGCTGTAGAAAGCAGCACTCAGGAAAGGACACCATTGTAAGTCACCTCTGATGAACTGAGGCAAGTACCTTTGCCATTTTAGACAATTTGTGTTTATTAGCCCTTCACATGCAGTGACCTTTGTGACCCGTGGGATGTTTTAAAGGAGTTAGTTCACTGGCACATAACAAAACCCCATAGCAAGGTGAATATTTTTCAACTTCTCTCTACATTACTGTAGCAGTCTGATTCTGCCAGAAGAAGGTTATTTGTTCTTTAAATCCCAAAGCCTGGCAGGCACTGGTGAGAGGCTGAGATCAAGAGGCTGAGATCTGAGGATCCTGGTTCAAAGGCAGCCCAGGCAGGAAAGTTCATGAGCCTCTGTGGAGTTTTTTTGGACTTTTTTTTGCAAGTCCTGGGGCTTGAACTCAGGGCGTGGGCACTGTCCCTGAGGTTCTTTTGCTTAAGGCTACTACTCTACCACTTGAGCCACAGCACCACTTCTGGCTTTTTCTCTTTATGTGGTACTGAGGAATCGAACCCAGGGCTTCATGCATACTAGGCAAGCACTCTATCATTGAGCCACATTCCCAGGCCCCTGAGACTCTTTTTTTTTTTTTTGGTCCAGTCGTGGGGCCTGAACTCTGGGCCTGGGCGCTGTCCCTCAGCTCTTCAGCTCAAGGCTAGCGCTCTACCACTTGAGACACAGCGCCACTTCCGGCTTTTTTTTCTCTTTACTTATGTGGTGCTGAGGAATCGAACCCAGGGCCTCATGCATGCAAGGCAAGTGCTCTACCACTGAGCCACCTTCCCAGCCCCCCTGAGACTTTTATTTCCAATAAACCACCAGAAAAACAGAAGTGGCACTGTGACTCAGTGTTAGAGCACTCACTTTGAAAAGCTCAAGTGCAGCACCTAGGCTGCCCTTGTAATTAATTAAATGACAAAGCCCGTGCATTTAGGCCTCAATGCATTCATTCCATGAAAGAGAAAATAGGCCATCTGTTTTTCTTGTTTATTCATCTCTCTCCATATTCAGTACCCAGTGATTCTTACTGTTAAGTTGAACCACTAAGTCCTTTATACACTACTGGCTCTTCCATAGTCAAACTACCAGACAGACATATCATCTTTCTGAGGATTTACATTTCATATTATTCCTTGAGTTATTTATATTTTCATTCTATCCTAATTGATTACTATGGCAACCAAACCCTGAGGATTCAGAGCTCAACTGGGCATGGTCTTCACCATCCAGTAGCTTACAAAGCCTTTAAATACAACAGTTAACCCTAACCAGTGTTAAGCCAGATGCCAGTGGCTCATTTGTATAATCCTAGCTACTCAGGTGGCTGAGATCTGAGGATTGTGGTTTGAGGCCAGCTCCAACAGAAAACTCCATTGAGACATTTATCTTCAATTAATAAGTACCAGAAAACTGATAGTACAGATGGGGCTCAAATGGTAGAGCCCTAGCCTTGAGTGAAAAAGCTCACAGACAGTGTCCAGACCCTGAGTTCAAGCTGCAGTGCCACACACCCCCACACAAAAAAGTGTTAACACACAAATGGAAGATCACTCAACCCTTTTTCAAATACGACCTTTCAGGACATATCAAGAACACCTAGCATCTGTACTGCTCCTGTTAATTAGCATTTAACATAGCCAGCCAGCTTGGAGATGTGGAGAAACTGAAGAAGCACAGACTATTTGGGGAAAATGTAATACGTTCATGATTGTGAATACTGAGAAGGCAGGGCTATTAGTATTTTCCAGATTCCACTGCTTCATTTAGTCTAAAAGCAGCCACAGTACAACAGAATGGGCAGTTTGGCTGCACTGGCTTAAATTCTAATGTCCTTTCACTCAAATTTTTTAAACCTGACATTTGCTGAGAAACAATAAAAGATATCATTTGAACACTTAAGCTATGCCAGGCACCAATCTAAACATGGATTCTTTCACTTGATCTGCAGAACAATCCAGATGGTGATGCTCTTATTATTCCTGCCTTACAGATGCACAGACAGGAGCCAGAACCAGGAAATAGCACACACAAGAATTTCAGGCCGAATCTGTGAAGGAAATAACCCATTTTTACTCACTGTGACTTTTGTCCTTAGGGAAGTATGAAAGACTCCCATATTCTCTGTACCTCCCTAATTTGAAGCCATGTTGAGGGGCTCCATTCCCAATTCCTGGGTCAAGATGAGTTAACACCAAGTTGGAGCGCTGGAAATTTATTTACAAAAAGTGCCGATACCATTTAGAAGTATGTGCACTACCTAAGTTTTGTCTTTTGAGAAAAACTATCCATCCAACTATAAAAATTGCCTTGACAAAAAAAAAAAAAAAAAAGAATTTCAGGCCAACGATTTGAGTTGAGAGCCTCTGCTCAAAACTACTTTTTTGGGCTGGGAATGTGGCTTAGTGGTAGAGTGCTTCCTAGCATGCATGAAGTCCTGGGTTCAATTCCTCAGTACCACATAAACAGAAAAAGCTGGGAGTAGCACTGTGGCTCAAGTGGTAGAGTATTAACCTTGAGCAAAAGAAGCTCAGGGACAGTGCCCAGGCTGAGTTCAACCCCCAGGACTGGCAAAAAAACAAACCACTTTTTCATTCTGCATCCCAGGAATAGTCTTTGTAAGAGTTGGTATTGTTGTGATTGTGATTATTACACTATAACATCACTAAGTATGACATAAGTGCTACTTTTATGCTTCAAAATTTAGAGATGGGGGCGGTATACAGGTACTTGGGCTTGAACTCAAGGCCTCACATTCACACTGAGTTTTTCTGCTCATAGCTGGTGCTCTACGACCTGAGCCAATCCTCTAGCCTAGCTTTTTACTGGTTAGTTGCACATGGAATGTCACAGAGTTTTCTATCTGGTTTGACTTCAAACCATGATCCTCAGACCTCAGCTAGCATTATAGGTAAGCCATCAGTGCCCAGTTCAAGGATGCTTCTTAAGTCTGTCTTAGTCCACTCCTCCAGGCGAGGAGCAGAGAGAAGAAATAATGCTACCTGTAACTGTTATCTTCTGTGTCCCAGAGCAGAATACAATTTGGTCTTCTGCTCCATACTTACCAAGAGAGTATGTTTGCCCAATGCCATGTTCCCTAAGTTTCCAGAAAGTGCTCCTTTCAGAGACCCACAAACGTTGGCATGGCATGCCAATGAAGAATGCCTGTATACTTGACCATACTGATTTACAGATGAAGTGCCTCTTAGTGCTTTTGATTAGTTTCCTCCATAGATTTTTCACATCTCTTTACTAATTAAGAGGTCATCTGTTGAGTGTTTTGCTTAAAGTAGGATCCAGAGTGAAAAGGCTGAGTCCTCACTCTATTTGTTGAACTCAAGCTAGACTGCTTCTGTCTCCGAGAAATTCTCCTTATTACTGTCAGCACCATTAATTTTGAATTCAGGGCATTAAGTACTCCTCGGATTTTAGATTAAAGTCTCAAGTCAAATGTGGTGAACTGAATTCTTTTCCCCAGTTCTTCATTCTCCTATTCCTCATTTCCATACCATGCCAACCTCATGATTGGCAGATTTCCCTGGCTCCTGAACTTCTGCTTGGCCATGCTCTGTGCTCTATCACAGAGGCTCCACATGTGCTTACATCATGATGCTTATCCTATTACACACCCACCTTTCACCAGGAGAGCATGTCTTAGATGGCCACTGGTCCAAGGACAATGAGAGATACATGGAGCTGACCTTGCCCCATCACACAGCTTAGAGCAGAGTCCATTCTGACTCAGCTGAACCCCAACCCAGCCCAGAGATGAGTGAAAAACCAACACTTGGTACTATAAGCTGGTGAAATTTCAAGTTTCCTGGTTAGGCAGTGTTATTGCAGTAATAGATGCTACATAAACTCTCATCAGCTATGGATTAGTCAGCTTCACATTACTCCAATAAAATACTCAAAACAAATCACTATAACAAGGTTTACTTTGGCTCACCATTCCAGAGGCTCTAGTCTGAGATGAGTCAGCCTTATTGCTGTGGGAAGCACAGAGCAAGAGGACCAATGGGATCCCATGATCCCTTTTGAGGTCAATCTCCCATGACCTAAACACCTCACTAGGCTCCACCTCTTTTTTTTTGGTCGGGCCTGAACTCTGGGCCTGGGCAGTGTCCCTCAGCTCTTCAGCTCACAGCGAGTGCTATACCACTTGAGCCACAGCACCACTTCTGGCTTTTTCTGCTTATGTGGTGCTGAGGAATCGAACCCATGCATATAAGGCAAGCACTCTACCACTGAGCCACCTTCTTAGCGTAGGCTCCACCTCTTAAAGGTGCATACACAACACTTCCCAAGAGTGCTATCCTAGGAATAAGCCTTTAATCCATGGACCTACCGATGCTGTTAACAAAATACTATATAACAAAGTACTATAAATTCAGAGGCTTAAACAGCAAATATTTAGTATCTCCAAAGGAGGAGGCTACAATGCTTGATAAAAAAATGTACTCATTATCTTGCCCATGTAATTGTAACCCCTCTGTACACTTTTTCACAATAAAAAATAAAAATTAAAAAAAATTAGTATCTCATAGTCCTGGAGGCTCTTTGGCTAGAAGATGACATCTTCTCTGTGTTTGAATCACCCCTTTTTTTGTGTCCTGATCCTGGGTCCTGAGCTCAGGGCCTGGGTGCTTTTCCTGGGCTTGTTTTTGCTCAAGGCTAGAGCTCAACAACGTGAGCCACAGTTCCACTTCTGGCTTTTTTGGTAGTTTATTGGAGATAGCTGTCCCATTGACTTTCCAGCTCAGGCTGGCTTCAAACCATGATCCTCAGATCTCAGCCAACTGAGTAGCTATGATTACAAATGTGAGCCACCAGCACCTGGCTGGAAATCTCTCCCTTTTAAAAATCACACATAACTGCTAAGTTAAATCCTCCTTGACACTATTTGAAATGCTAGTCTCTACCCCATATCCTTAGAGGAAGGCACTATTATTGCTTTCAGCACTTTCAATGCATTTACCTGTATATGTATGTTCTCATAAAACTATAGTCAATCATTCTAAATGTGCTACAGATTACACAAACTGCTTTCCTATGGAAGTAGTTGCTAATTTTTCTGCTGTAATAACCAGGAGCTGGAGGTTTAGCTCAAGCATTGGAGCATCACCAACCATGAGCAGAAAAAGCCAAGCAAGTAAGAAGCCTTAAGTTCAGGCACCAGTAGCAGCAGGGTTCATAGGAATGCATGCATGCAAGTGTGCACACGCATGCACACGCGCACGCGTGTGCGCGTGCACACGCACACACACAGACACACACACACACTGGCCTGCTGAAAAAAATGTGCCCTTTTCTAAGAATGTAAATCATGTCTGATAAGATCTACCTATGGACATGAACACTGGGGATTATGACTTTAACATCACTTGGAGGAGTGCAGTTCAACCCATAATACAGTTCCAGATTGCTTTCTGGGGATGAGGGGGGAAAAAGATTAAGAGGGCTTGATACCTTTTGTGGTTAATAGGAAACTAAAGAATTAATCTTCTTATATAACAGTGGCAGTGCTAGATATTAGGTTTGCTGTCTTTTCAGCGTTGTGTTTTATTGGGCACTTACAGTAAATCACCTCCACCTCTGCACATCTAACTACAACACAAGTGCTTTCTTTACAGCTTTCACCTTATTAAGCCTGCCTTTCTCTTCCAGCAGTGCTACTAATGTTCGTGGCTTGTGGCTGGTGCTTTACGCTTCTCCCCCCAGCCCCCACCTCCCACTAAGAGGCTGCCCATTTGTTCTCTCTACACATTGCCCCAAATACATCCCAGGCTACATCTCCTCAGACTCCCTATACAGCAGCTGCAGCAAAAGTGGTGTGTAAGTGCTGTCGAGAGCTGTTCTTGTACTTTGGAATGGAATCATGCAGTCTTTAATCTCTCTTCTTATTATTCTTTGTATTTTCAATCAACCTGCCAAAAGACCCAAGCATGAATTGAAATTTGTTCCAGTTTTTACACTCCACAGAAATAAATAAACTCACCTAAACCCATGAAATCAAAAGTACCATCCAAGCTCCAGTAAACTGCATATTTAGTTGAGTAAAGAGTATAATCCTTTTATCCTGGGCTTACACCTCTTTGTGTGCGACGTTTGGACCCTGAACAGGGTCTGTACAACCTTTTTGAGCCTAGTAGACTTGAAAGTGATTGTACTACTCATTGCTTCCAAGTCTTCACTAAGGCAACTTTATACAGCACTGCTGTTTTATAATCTTTCAAATGTTGGGGGTATCACTGCCTTTTCGTATGAACTGGGAATTTAAACTAGAGCCCCAGATTAATGGTTTATCAAATTGCTGGATGTTTTTAAGTACTGGGAATAAAACTCAGGATGTCACAGTTGCCCTACTATTGCACACTTGCCCTACCATTGAACCACACCCTCAGCCTAATAGTAATCAATCAGTAATTCATGCTAGCAACTACTACAACTCCTACTGCTTCTTGATGCCTCTTAAAACATATTGTTAGCTGGGCACTGGTGGCTCACGCCTGTAATCCTAGCTACTCAGGAGGCGGAGATCTGAGAATCGTGGTTCAAAGCCAGCCCAGGCACGAAAGTTCGTGAGACTCTTATCTCCAATAAACCATTAGAAAACCGGAAGTGGCGCTGTGGCTCAAGTGGTAGAGTGCTCATCTTGAGCTGAAAAGTACAAGGACAACGCCTAAGCCCAGAGTTCAAGCCCCACAACCAACCAAAAAAACCACATATTGATATATAAAACATTTAAATCCAGCCGTGGTTCTTGTCACAGCTTCTTGTGCTTTTCTGCAGTCGCCCAACTCATCCAATTTCCCACTGGCTAGCACTGAACCCATACAATTTTCCATTGGCTAGTACTGAGCCCATCCAATTTTCTATTGGCTAGTCCTGAAAGTGTGGTACACGTTAGCCACATCAGCATCCACCAATGGATGGTGAAAATACAGCCTGTTGGGCTCTATTTTCACAAGATCCTCAAGTAATTGCCCTATACACGTGCCTCCTTGATTTTCTCTACCTCTTTCCAAAAGGCAGGACAAGCCGTTATTGCAGTACAGCCTGTCAAAGTCCTTTGCCACTTTTCTTGGAAAACTGAAACCTTTTCATGGGAGGGTATTTTTTTTTTGGTTGGTCGTGGGGCTTGAACTCTGGGCCTGGGCACTCTCTCTTCAGCTCAAGGCGAGCGTTCTACTACTTGAGCCACAATGCTACTTCCAGTTTTCTGGTGGTTTATTGGAGGTAAGAGGTTCAGACTTTTCCTGCCCAGGCTGACTTTGAACCACAATCCTCAGATCTTGGCCTCCTGAATAGCTAGGACTATAGGAGTGATCCCTGGCTTGGGATCCTATTCTTGTTGGAAATATTACTATGGTTCTTCCTCTCAGACCTCTACCTGTTCTCTCTCTCTCTCTCCTGTCTGCCATATCTCAGAAGAACATAAAAACTACGCTCAGCAGTTTCTTAGTAGTAGCTCACGCTCAGGCACAAACAATAGGAAAGGCAGTGGCCTGTTTGAAGCAAGATTCCTTCCCTGGAACCTTTCATCTCCAAGCCAGCAAGACACACAAGAGTGTGAGACTATAAGACCAACTGCCACACCATCCTCTTCCTCTTGCTGGGTGTCGTTTTAGTAAATGCAGGACTCTGCTCTTCTGGCTCATGATCTCCAGGGGGAGCCCTTACAGCTATGGTCTTTCTCTGGGCAGCAGTCAGAAAAGTCTCAGGTATGATTTAGGTTTTCTGAAGCCTCCACAAATCTGCCATTGTTCTCTTATGCCCTAGAGATTCAGTTATGTGTCTTTGGGTGCCACAGGGGTTCCCTGCTACTTGGCCCTGTTAGGTTTTTGGTTCTGTATCAAAAAAAAAATGTTTGTTAGCATGGTCCATCAAGCAGATAGGAATCCAACCAGGCCTGAAGTAACCCCCTCCCTCCTCTTTTCTTGTTTTAAATATTTCACATCTTATTTGGAAGTAACTCCAAATTTAAGAAGTTGCAAATTGGGTGCCAGTGGCTCTTGCTTGTAATCCTAGCTACTCAGATCTGAGGATTGCAGCCCAGTCAGACACATCTTGAAGACCCTTTCTGAATGGCTTAGAATTCAGTATGCTGCTTATTTTAATATATAAACCCTTCTGCATTTAACAAGTTGGAGCCAGGGGACAGAATGGATGGAACTGAAAGCAAGAAACCTAAATGCACTGTTGCAGCCCCAAATCCTGGTTTCTGTGGATTGGCTGGCATTGGGATCTGAGCCCTAGACTGGCCTAGACCCATGTAGAGGCTGCTGTGGATGAGAATAGACATTATAGGATGATATCAGATGGAGGGCAAATAAAAGAAAAAAAGTCACAGATATGGCTGGCATTCAAAAGAGCTGCCTGTAGATCTGAAACCCTTCTTGTTTTCCAGTGTACTGCCACACATATCCCAAGTTTCCTTTTCTCCTCAGCTAGTGAAGGCACCAAGGAATAGGAGAGATGAAGTCTAGGCTTGGAACACCCCCTTCAGTAGACGATTCTTGATTCTTTCACCAGAACTGGGAATGAGTGCTCACTTCAGGCTACACCCACTCCCTTTAAGCAAAGATGGCTTTTCTTCTTCAACAAGCCCAATTTGGTAATTTCTTCAAGCCAGCCTGTTTCCTCTATGTTCTAACTTGGAAAAGAATTCCTCTTTACTGTACACTCTCACCTCGTAAAATCCTACCCCGCTCATAGAGAGCATGGTCCTAAGCAAAAGAGACCCCGGGGTCTAGTCAAGGCCATCTGGACTACTTGTACTGAGCCTCCTACTTCCTCTGCCTCTACATCAGAACTCCAGCTCTGAAGTGAGAACTTCAATCCAGGTGTCTATTCCTTTCTACCAAGATACACTTTTTGCAATAGATCTGGAATACACACACAGTAGTGTCTGTAAGATTACTTAATAAGGCCATAGAGGAAATTTCAAAGGCATCAAAAATGTGTCATGTAGATTGCTCCTCCTTAACATTGGAAGGATAAATATGTGTGGTGAATTTCAGGTAACAAACCTAACACATTTTTAAAAAGGAAGCAAAAAGCCACAAAAGACTATCTAGAAAGTAGAGAACAAGAAATACAGTAGAGAACAGTAGTAGTCGAGCTAGTACAGGTAGTAAAAATCACTTACCATGAGCTAATCACTAACCAAGATGGAAAAGCTTTGGAACATCCATTTAAGAGCAAAGGCCAAGGTAGGAGGACCATGACCAGGCCAAGGCCAAAAAAAAAAAAAAAAGCCAGACTCTGAGAAATAAACTAAAACAAAAAGGGGTGTAGAGAGATGGTTCGAATGAGCAACTGCTTGCCTAGCAAGCACAGACCTAGAATTCAAACTCCAGTGCCACAAAAGAAAGAAAAAAAGAATTCCCAAATAGGTAGAACTATGAATGATCTGTGATAAGATTAAGTCCAAGGTTAAGGCCTGTAATCTATAGACCTGCCCTTTCAAGTCTTAACTACGTTGGGCTATTTGTGGGAAACAGGGTGAACAATCCCCCAGTCCTCTCCATCTGGATACGGGAGGTGTTTATCAATAGCCTTTTTTACCCAGGAGGGCCCAACTCAATTCACTGTGTTGGGGGGAGGGGCACTCCCTAATGCTTCATCATGAAAGAATTGCTCACTGCAATGATCAAGATTGGGTGCTACTCAGGAAAACTATAAGCAGTAATGAACCAGCCTAGGAGTCCCTGGGACCCCTGGACACAAGAGATAAGTATTCCTATCCAGAAACATTAATCATCTGATTTCCCAGGGAAATCACATCCAAGAATATTTTTTCAAAAGCTTTCCAAATGCACTGGGCTATTCTGTGCTCATGCTCCATTTCTCATTTTTGAAATAACAAGTAAAGCAGAAATCAGTGGAATGGCTGCACCAGGTAATTGAGATTTGAAATGGTTCTGGCTGAGAAGAACTGGCCTGCCAGAGTTGATTTGAAGTTCTGACAGAGGAGTGAAAGAACTCACCTACCTTCCCCCACCACCCAAGTCCAATACAACAATGGAAGCATGGAGGTCAGGGGTTCTTCATTTGGGGTCTGGCCCAAATTCTGTGCAACTGTTATTAACATCTGTATCCTTGAGTCCACTAACCACTTGCTGAATTTAGCATTTCCCTGAAGCACAAACATAGATGACAAGCCACATTACCATTAGCCATTCCTATAACTTTGTCAACAGGACAAATCAGACACCTGATCACATTTCAGTTGCCATGGACCTTATAAATATACTTCAAAATTATACCATTTGTCCTACCACATGATCCAGCTACGTAACAAGTTAATAAGGCAGCAAAAATAGTACACCATAAATTTTTCGAAAACTAATTAAAAAATGTGTAATTCTACCTACTTGATGTGTTTTAGAGGGACTCACATGTGTCCCTAGGCAGCTCCCAAGAGCCCAAGGTACAAAGTGAAGAACCTCCTCCCCCACACGAGAAACTGAGAAGTAGGGGGTTAGGGTTGCACCCCACCCCCTCCCTGACACACACCCCAAACTTGTCCTCGTGGGGCTGCAGACCTAGTCAGTAATATTAACAACTCTTTCATGATGCCGCTTTAAAACCAAGCAAGGTTAACAGAAACAAGTGAATGTGGTTTAGTGACCAAAAGCACAGCCATGTTACAGGTGATTTGACACTCGGGAACAGGTTGATCAAAGGAGGGCAGGTATTGCAAGGTTGCACAGCAGCTCTAATCTGCTAGCCAGGTAGCAAATAAGGCTGCCCAACCAGCCTGTTGTTCAAAGAAGACATGGTAAGGGCTTTGTGCCCCAGTGAAAATCTGCACACCATTGCTCCCTGAGCAAGGGTCACTATGAGACAAGTGCTTAGAAAAACAAAGCACTGGTTGATAGGCCACACTTCACAGCAGGCTCGAAAATCAAGGGCCTCAAATGGAGCCAATGACACAGGACATGACACCCACACAGTACAATCCCTCCCTCTCCCCCACGAGTCACAAGACAGAATGCTATGGATCAATTTATTGACAGATGGTAGAGAGAATGCCAGCTCTTGTGTCAGCAATAGTTAATGCAAACAAGGACATGACTATTCAAACTGCTCAGGAAGGAGTAGCACATTTATATTTTTGACATCAGCAGTGTTCTAGCCCATTAAAAACACCACCAACCTAGCCTTCCTCTGGCCCAGTTGGATCATTATTAATCAAGTTTTATAAATATTCAATCACTTTTCCAAGAGAAAGCAGCATTTCATTTTTTAATAAATCAATCCTTAATAACTGATGTGCTGAATAGAATTTAAACTACAGTCAGATTTGTCTGGTCTTTCATTTAAAAGTAGCTATAGGACAGTATGATATATTCCATTATAAAGGAATATAAAGTAAAACAACAGTGTTAATCTTTCAACATTTCTTTTTATTTTTGGCCAGTTCTGGGGCTTGAACTCAGGGCCTGAGCACGGTCCCTGAGCTTCTTTTGCTCAAGGTTAATACTCTACCACTTGAGCCACAGCACTACTTCAGACTTTTTCTGTGTATGTGGTACTGAGGAATTGAACCCAGGGCTTCACACATGCTAGGCAAGCACTCTACCACTAAGCCACCTTCCCAGCCCTCTTTACAACATTTCTTTAAAAAGAAAGCAAAAGTGGAGCTGGTTTTTAGTTTTCTGACTTCGGTTTACATGCTTTCATTTAAAAACAATAGCAAAGATATTCAAAAAAAATCAACCTTTTCCTAATACAGAGAAACAAGCTCTGTTAGAATTCACTATTATCCTCCAAGACAAAAATATCTTTCCATTCATCTCATCTGCCTGACTGATGCGATTTCCTTTACTTTCTCCTAAGTGTTTCTCTCCATGGCCTGGTATAACCTGATCCACTCACTCTATGTCTACTTTCTTTCCATGCTTTCTTAATGATCGATCTGTTGCCTTGGCCTCAACCTATTCACCAAATACAAGGTTTCAGACAAACAGCACATATACTTGATTTCTTCTCTGAAATAAGAAGCAAAACAATTCCATTGACCCTGAACAGTATTCTAGCAATAGCTAGAATCATTTGCAAAACATTATAGAATTTGGAGGAGGAGGACCTATATAGGTTGATGACCTATACAGGCTTGGAACTATTTCAGTTTAATCTACTGCTAACATGACTAACTTAACTCCCTTTACTCTACCTTATTATTTCTTCTATGCCAATGGAACAAAAAAGGAAAGAGTGGTGTACAATCATTTTTCAAAGAACATTCATTGTATATTATACTATTTGTTCCAAACTTGGGAGAAAGATTATTCTACTATTTTGACCCTAATTCTATCTTGTTGAATAGCTTTGCTTACTGCAAAATTACAAAGGAAATGATTAAGTGTGAGCCTTTTATAAAAACAAAAGGATAAGTCCATGATATCTAACAATCCAAGTCAATCAAATCAATATAAGCTTCCCTTTCATATAGACTATTACTTGCAATACAATACAAGTTGATAGATCCATATACTTCCTTAGAAAGAGTTCTCAACTTGTTCTTTTTGCTCCATATGTCTCTCCAGAAAGTCTACTGTGTATCTACGCTACTCGACAATTGTCTGGAAGTTTCATAACAGCTATCCAAAAACTATCTTTATGACATCTAAGATACCAAAATAAGAAAAGGAACACAAACATGATTTTGGCTTTCAACTTTATACTCAGGTAAAATCTCTTGTCATCTCAGACCAACTTTATAATACAGAAAAGGCTGTGCACCATCTACCACAGTTGGTAGGTGAAGTCATTACTACTGTTCAAAAGGGCCCCAAAAGTCATCTGTTTTTGTGTATGTGTGCTAGTCCTGAGCCTTGAGCTCAGGGCCTGAGAGCCGTCTCTGAGCTGTTTTGCTCAGGGCCAGCGCTCTAACAACACTTTGAGCCATAGCATCCTTCCACTTCTGGCTTTTTATTAGTAAACTGGAGACATGAGTCTAACAACAGATTTTCCTGCCTGGGCTGGTCTTAAACCATGATTCTCAGAGCTCAGCCTCTGAGTAGCTAGGATTATAGGTGTGAGCCACTGGGGCCCAGCTATCCATCCCATTTTGAAGTGACAAGGGGTGCTGTCAGGGAACTAAAAGTAGTCCATGTAGTAGCTTTGTTCAAGGCCATCAGAGGCAGGAAAAGGGACTAAGCTAAAATAAAACAAACAGAACACATGAAATATCTCTTTTGTAATTTTAATTGAAGCATTCCTACTCATTTTGAACTCTTTCTCTTATAAGCACCAAATTTAATACCTAAGTCAATTTTGTGGGAAAGAACTTCCCTCCAGAACAAAACAAAGATATTCATTCCTCCAAATGTCCAAATTGAAAATCTGCCAAAACCAAAACAAAACTAAACAACAAAAAACCCACACAGAAATAAAAAGTAACAAAAATCACATTCTAGGGGGGTCAGTGCATCTCGTAGTCTTTGCTTGCTGTCTAATTGTCCTTCAACTGACTTGCAAAAAAAAAAAAAATCAACGCCCTAGCTCATCAAAATATACATTTTTCCATTGGCTTTTTTAAATTAAAAATAATTCCTAAAAAGAGAAAACTTGAAGGAATTCACAATTCATTTGCCTGACTCGCTTAGATGTCATATACAGAATATGGAGATCAGGAAGGCTATTTGCAGCACATTAGGGAGGTTCATCTTCAAGGTTTAGCTTTCTTCCAAACAGTGTAAAATACCCACCTGGACAAGGTGTCAAGGAATGAAACAGGTCATACAAGGAGAACAGGCGGGGGTGGGGTGGGGAGCTTCATGGCTTTAGAACACTGTGGTAATGGGAATGAAGACCTTTGAGTAAGGCCACTTTGCAGCCTGGGAGACCTACCCCCTGGGACTTGTGAGGAGGCTTGAGTTGACAAAAGGCTAAAGGAACTGGTTCTACTACTGCTTCCAGGATCTAACAAAAGGTTTATACCAGAAGGAAAGGAGAGAGGAGCAAAGGAGGGAGACAGGTAAGGGACAGTGGGAGAGAGAGAAGGAAGGGAAAGGATAAAGGACATGCAGCTGTTCCTAGAGAGCTCCCTGTGGGCAGTGCAAAGTGTAGGGCAGGAGGGGAGGAGTCAACATTTCTGCAGACCGGGGAAGGGCATAGATAGGTACGCTAACAAGATACCCTTCTCTACAGTGGAGGTGACAAGGTTTGTTTGGGGGCTTTTGTTTTAGGGTGTTTTGTTTGCCTCTGACATTGCCTGAGCGATCACTACACCTAATAGGGCAAATCCAGCCTGACTGCAGGCCAGCATCCACTCCACTCTCCCTCAAACCTAGACTCTGCTGACTCCACCCTCCAGCCTGTGCACCTTTCAGAAGAAAGGATGTACAAATTCTGAACAGCACACTCCTTTCAAGTCTTTGTTTGGGGCTTTTCTTTTTCTTTTGCTGGTGCTGGGGCTTAAACTCAGGGCCTGAGCTTCTTTATGCTCAAGGCTAGCTCTCTACTCTTGAGCTACAGTGCTACTTCTGGCTTTTTCTGAGTAGTTTCCTGGAGATAAGAGTCTCATGGACTTTCCTGCCCATGCTGGCTTCAAACTGCAATGCTCAGATCTCAGCATTTGGGGGGGGGGGGTGTCAGTCGTGGGACTTGAACTCTGGGCCTGGGCGCTATTCCTCAGCTCTTCAGCTCAACGTGAGTGCTTTACCACATGAGCCACAATGCCACTTCCAGTTTTCTGGTGGTTAACTGGAGATGAGTCAAATGGATTTTTTTTCTGCCAAGGCTGGCTTTGAACCAAAATCCCCAGATCACAGCCTCCTGAGTAGCTAGGGTTACAGGCATTGAGCCACTAGTGCCCAGCTCCTTTCCAGTCGTCTTTATTCTCTGGATTTACTTTATTAGGTAGAATAATAGGGAACACTAACATTAACTGTGGTCCTGAGCCAGTATTATTTTAATCCTTAATTTCTGCTGCAAATTAGCATCAAGTTTCATGTATAGAAACAAGCGTTAAAGTCAGATTGTTTTAGTGAATCCAATGAGTGTCTCTGGAATTTTTAACCTGCCAGACAGGGGTCGGTTGTGGGGCTTGAATTCAGGGCCTGGGTGCTGTCCCTGAGCTCTTTTATACTCAAAGCTAATGCTCTACCACTTTGAGCCACAGCTCTACTTCTGCTTTTCTGGTGGTTAATTGGAGTCTCATGGACTCTCCTGTCTGGGCTGGCTTTCAACAACAATCCTCAGATCTCAGCTTCCTGAGTAGCTAGGATGACAGGCATGAGCCACTAGTACCTGGCATATATGGTGCCACTTTAATCCATTTTATGTATAGGTCCTTTAGAGGACTAATAAAATAGGCCACTGGGCCCCACCTCCCATATAACAGCCTCTGAGAACCACTGCTTTGGATCAATCCTACTTGCTTATGAAGAGCACCTAAGAAGCGAGAGCAAATCTCAACTCAGAGCCTCTGGGAAAGGGACCCAGAAATCACTAATTTTTAAACCTCCCAGTAGTAGTCCCTGCCAAGTTTGAAAACCAGGACTTTATAGACTACGCAGTTAATTCTAACCATTATTAGGATTTAAAACATGAAACCAGTATAGGAATGATTTGGGTGTGATAATCTAGCAACGCAGTTCATGGTTAAAGGATACAATTCCAAGTATGAAGGGACACAGACAATCTCCTTGGAGAACTCCACAGGACAATACAGGCGCCCGAGCTGTTCTTCATAGAGTGACAGGGCTTCAGTCAAATTGACACAGTTCCCCTAAATCAAAGAGAGAAAAGTGAATAGTGGCATTCATAAGTCCTACTCATTTGAAGATCTCTAATAAACGAGAACAATTCTAGCTAGAGATAAAATTCATCTTCAAAAACGAGATAAAGCCTCTGTACTGTCACAAATTGCATTGAATTCTATTTATAGATTCATTAGTTCATTCTCCTTCTGCCTCATTTACCAAGCGATTTCAAATTATGAAGAGTATGAAGCAATAGAAAGCAATGAGACCCATTTCTCATTAATGACACAGTTCATTGTAGCCACACCATGCAATTCAGCAAAGATTCATACACATAACCCATTCAAAGTAAGTTTTTTTTTCAATAATGGTCACCACTGTGTTGAAAATGAAGTATCAAAATGATGATGTCTTTAATTTCCAGAATGGTTTCAACTACAACCCTCCTGAGAGACCAAAATGCTAACATGGTATGATATTCACAGCTCATTCTTCCCACCAAAATCTGTGATGAAGACATGAAACAAAATTTCACTTAGGATATACATAAAAATATGTCTGAGCTATAGTCATTATTAAGAACTTTCTTTTAACTTGTTGCAACTATTCTCTTTTATGGACCGCTTCAGCCTCCTTGGCAGCCAGAGTCAGCTGAGATTCTAGGATTAGGACCAGCCCCCTTACAGTCTCTTCCAGCCTAAAACCTGGATGCAATGCTTAGAAACATGGATACCACCCTGTACCCATGAGGAAAATAATAGTGATGAGAACCAGAGAAGCTGGTCAAAACCTAATAGAGCTACTGAATGCATACATTGCATTTCTCAATCTTTAAGGTGTATACAAAAACACAAGGGATTTTCTTAAAATGTACATTTCACTCAGAAGTCTAACATAAGTTTTATGGTCATTTTAGCACACTCCCAAATAACTATTTAAAACTGTCCATTTCTTTTTTTGTGTGCCAGTCCAGGAGCTTGAACTCAGTGCCTGAGCACTGTCCCTGAGCTTCTTTTGCTCAAGGCTAGCACTCTACCACTTGAGCCACAGCTCTACTTCGGGCTTGTTAATAGTTAATTTGAGATAAGAGCCTCACAGATTTTCCTGCTTGGGCTGGCTTTGAACCAAGAAACTCAGATCTCAGCCTCCTGAGTAGCTAAAATTACAAGGGTAAGCCACTGGCACTCGGCTTTCATCTTTTTCTTTTTAACCACTGATGTTAAACACTCAGAAGACTATTGGATCTAGCGTTGATTCTATTTCTTCTTCCTAATAACTTTATTAATTTTCCTTGAACCAACCAATAGACAAAACAATATGGGTGAAAATTATTTACAAATAAAAGGCAGCCAATTATGCTAGAACTTGAGAATGGTATTTTGAAAACAATGAACTAGCCTACTATGTATGATGGACAGGACGTTACAACTATTCCAAGAGCAAGTCTTGGTTTTAAACTTAGCATGACGTCGTCCTTTAGTGCCAGCCTGTTTAATAACCCATCATCTAGGGTCCTGGAGTGGAATTTGGCCAATGTGCCCTTCCCAGCATATAATTTGGTTTCAACATCAAGTTCACCATGAGAGCATACAAACACCACATGTGTAATTTACGATTCCCAAATAGAAAACACTGCCCAGTTGTTTTTAGAACACATCACCCCTGGGGAACTTATATAGAATGAAAACGGCACCAAGGTGCACAGCTAAATGGTTTTCTGCCATCTTAAAACTGACACCCTGTTCTTTCTTTATAGAAGGTAAATGGGATGCCTGGGCTTCCTTTTAGACAATGTGGTAAGAAAATGGGAAGATTTCAATTTGCCTTTCCCAACATTGTCAAGGAGTTTTTAAAGAAAAAACAAAAAAAAGGAGCCTGGCGCCAGTAGCTCACGCCTGTAATCCTAGCTACTCAGGAGGCTGAGATCTGAGGATCACAGTTCAAAGCCAGTCCAGGCAGGAAAGTCTGTGAGATTCTTATCTCCAATAAACCAATAGAAAACCGGAAGTGGCGCTGTGGTTCAAGCAGTAGAGTGCTAGCCTTGAGCTGAAGAGTGCAGGGAGAATGCCCAAGCCCAGAGTTCAAGCCCCATGACTGACAAAAAAAAAGAAAAAGAAAAGAAAAAAGGAGAAACTCAGTAAATAGAGATCTACCCAAAAAAGAAACAGGAGGCATTTCACTTTTCTGTACTTTTTGTTGGTGGTGGTGATCGTGGGGCCTGAACTCTGGGCCTGGGCGCTGTCCCTCAGCTCTTCAGCTCAAGGCTAGCGCTCTACCACTTGAGCCACAGCACCACTTCTGGCTTTTTTCTTTTTGTTTATGTGGTGCTGAGGAATCGAACCCAGGACCTCATGCATCCAAGGCAAGCACTCTACCACTGAGCCACCTTCCAACCCCCCCACACACTTTTTTTTGGTCACTCATGGGTCCTCAACTCTAGACTTGGCCACTGTCCCTCAACTCTTCAGCTCAAAGCTAGCATTCTACTACCACTTGGGCCACAGCACCAATTTGGCTTTTTCTGTTTATGTGGTGCTGAGGAATTGAACCCAGGGACTCATGCATGCAAGGCAAGCACTCTACCACTGAGCCACCTTCTCAGACCGAATCTGGGAATCTTATCTCAAATTAACTACCAAAAAGCCATAAGTGGAGTAGTGGCTCATGTGGTAGAGTGCTAGCCTTGAGCAACGGAGCGCAGGGACTGTGCCTAAACCCCAAGTTCAAGCCCCAGTACCACCCTGCCCACTCAGGAAATAAATGTGAAAGAAACAATGCTACAGGTATGCTCTGCTTACAGAATACCCAATTGTCAAAAAACCCCAACTCCCTGGACCAAGGCTGCTTTTAGAATTAAGAAGCCTTTGAACAGGCTTCACCATAGATCTAGTATAAACCACAGGTCAGCAAACTTCCTCTGTAAGGGCCAGACAGGAAATATTTTAGGCTAGGTAGACCATACAGTTTCCCCCATTAATGTCCACTGCCCATGTGGCAGGAAAGCAGCCACAGACACTACGTAATGAATGAGCTTGGCTGCATGCCCAGCAAGCTACAAAAAAACAACAGGATGCCACATTTGGACTGTAGTTTGTAGACCCCTACTTCAGATAGAATCAAGTCTCAATTGTGCTAAAAAAAAAATCAGAGGCTGGGAATGTAGCATAGTGGTAGAGTGCTTTCATAGCATGCATGAAGCCCTGGGTTTGATTCTTCAGTACCACATACACAGAAAAAGCCAGAAGTGGAGCTGTGTCTCAAATGGTAGAATGCTAGCCTTGAGCAAAAGAAGCTCAGGCCTTGAGTTCAAGCCCCAGGACTGGGGGAAAAATCATATCTAAATATCAGAGGGAAAAGAATAGACACTTGCAGACATCTATTTACTCCTCTAAGTTCTTTCACCAAGTTCAAAGTCCAGATTGAATCTCTACCAGCCTGCAGGTTTTGTAGGCTGGAGGAAGAGGAAGAAACAGAAGGGTTAGAGCTTAAGTCAAGGTTATCTTGCAACTGCTAAATTATTTTCAGACTTATTCATCTCAAAACCCCAAAAGTCTAGGATAGCATAGCATAGAGTTTAAGGTTAAACCAAGTAGTTCATGCCTGTAATCATAGTGATTCAGAAAGGTGAGATCTGAGGATCTCAGTTCAAAGCTAGCATGGGCAGGAAATTCTATGAGATTCTTACTTCTGATTAAACACTAAAGAGCCAGAAGTGGATGTATGGCTCAAATGGAAGAATGCTAGCCTTGAGCACCAAAGCTCAGAAACAGCATCCAACCTTGGTTTCAAGCCCCAGGACCAGCACACACACACACAAAAAGAAGAGGTTCAAATACGGGACTGTAACTGCAGTGTGCTAACTTACAGGTAAGTTATGTACAAAAAAGCTAAAACTACAAGTAAGGAATTACTAATGCTTTCGTCACAAATGTAAATGACTGAGGAGATTAAATGTTTTCACCTTACACATTACACAAAATACACACATGCATTTGAACATCACATCAATTTGTGCAGTTTTATACATCATCCAAAAGTAACTTTTAAGAACTTTATATTAAAAAGTAGCATTTTTTGCTTAGCAAAGAAATATTTTACGAAGTTATTTATATCATATATAGTTTCTTAGGGAATGAGGATTATAGAAGCACTGTAGAGTATGAAATATTGCTTATGATTTAATAAACCTTTTATGCCAGCCCAAGAAAGAAATTTGGGGTACTGGGTATAATATCTATGTACTCACTCAGAATGCAGAGAAAAAATGCAATACTTCCTAAGCGCTATAATTTATGTACTGAGTAAATAGACTCAGTTATCAACTAGTTGCCTTTGCTGTCATTTTCAGAATTTTATTAATGTTAGGATTTGTATATATTTTGTATAGATATCAAAAAAAAGCCAGGCACTGGTGGTTCACGCCTAAAAGCCTAACTAATTAAGAGAGTTAGATCCGAGGTTTACGGTTCAAAGCCAGCCCCAGCAGTAAAGTCCATAAGACTCTTATCTCCAATTTACCACCAAAAAGCTGGCGTGGAACTGTGGCTCAAGTGGTAGAGGACTATTCTTGAGCTTAAAAAGCTCAGGGACAGCAGGGTGCCAGTGGCTCATACCTGTAATCCTAGCTACTCAGGAGGCTGAGATCTGAGGATCGTGTTTCAAAGCGAACTTGGACAAGTAAGTTCATGAGACTCGTATCTCCAATTAATCACTCAAAAACTGGAAGGGGCACTGTGGCCCAAGTGGTAGAGTACTAGCTGTGAGCAAAAGAAGCTTATGGACAGTACCCAGGCTCAGCATTCAAGCCCCAGGACCAGCCAAAAATAAATAAATAAAGCTCAGGAACAACACCCAGGCCTTGATTTCAAGGCCCAGGAACAACATACACACACGTCCAAAAAAACCTCAAAAAACAAAACCCCAAAACCAACCAAACAAAACACCTTCACATTTTCAATGGGGCTGGGAAGAGGGCGGGGGGAGAGCTACAATTTACTTCCATCTGGTGGCAGAAAGTATTACTACAGGGTAAAGCTGTTTATCGTGTGTATCACTAAATGAGGTTTGCAATGAAGACTGCTCTGAGATGAGGAAAAAAGAAAAAACATGGTCTTTGTTGCCATCTTGTGGCCAAATTTCAAACTACAGCCAAAGACCAGACTACAAATCAGATTATTGAGGGTCTTGCTGCAAACTCAAGACAGGCCAACTAATGAGAAAGTTACTAGTTGAAATAATATATTCTAATGAAGTTGTTCTGTCCTTAACATACATAAATTTTAATTTTGAGTTTGAACTTCAAATTATTTATTCTTCTTGGGGGGAGGGACTTGAGTAGCCTACCTGTGTAAAGTACTTCCCATCTTGTTTCAGTACTCGCATCGAGAGGTCAAGAATCAGTCTGAGAAACTCCCATGTGGAATCTGAGTATTAAAAAATTAAGTTTTATATATAAGTTTGTATGCATCAAAAATACTTATCAGCAAATATTCACTCCAGTACTCAAATGTCTCTTTCTCCCCCCCCCCGCGCGTGCGCGCACGCACGCACACACACACACACACACACACGCACGCGCACACACACACACACACACACACACACACACACACATACAAGATCTATGATAGATCTTGAGACTCAATACTGGAGTGTGTTCATGAACAATACTAGTGTCCTCCACACACAAACACCTAGGTCAAAATACAACAGCAACCAATCAGCCCTGCTCTCACACCAGTATAACAACTCACACTGGGGTCTGGGGATGTAAATCTCAGTGCTGTAGCATGCTTGCCCTGCTTTGTACCCCAGTACCTGCCCCAGAGAAATATTCAAGCCAAAGGCAGTACTTGCAACCAGAAAGAAAACTGCTCGAGAGGGAAGGAATAGACCTAGAGAGAAACCACAATGCTCATCAGATTGGGGCCCATTTTGTAAACTCAGCAAGAAGTTATGTTTATAGAAGAAACATTAACAGAGAAACCATGAACCAGCAGGTGTGGGGCATGTGGTTTAAGAAGGGGAATAATCTATGTTGTTGGTTAGAAACATCCCCAGCATGTCTTGCTACAGGTAAAAAATAAAAAATAAAAAAATTATCAATTAGTTTTAATGATGTGATTATGAGCCCTTTTGAATGACAGTTTCAAATAAGTGAGCTAATCTACTCATTAAATGGCACAATAGGATATAAAGCCAAAGCCAGCCATTTTTCTACCATGGGCCTCAGTGTAACATCTTTTTTAAAAATGAAAGAACTGTCTACTTCTGGTGGTTCACGCCTGTAATCCTAGCTAATGAGGAGGCTGAGATCTGAAAATCATGGTTTCAAGACAGTCCAGAGAAGTCTGTGAGACTCATCTCCAATTCACCACCAAAAATAAGCACAAAGTGGAGCTGTGGCTCAGGAGGTAAAAGCAATAGTCTCGAGCAAAAAAAGTTCAGGAGCAGCATTTTGGCCCCAAGTTTGAGCCCCAGGACCCACAGCAAGAGAAAGAAAGAAAGAAAGAAAGGAAGAAAGAAAGAAAGGAAGAAAGAAAGAAAGAAAGAAAGAAAGAAAGAAAGAAAGAAAGAAGGGAGGGAGGGAGGGAGGGAGGGAGGGAGGAAGAAGGAAGGAAGGAAGGAAGGAATGGAGGAAGGGAAAAGGAAGGAAGGAAAGAAAGAAAGAAAGAAAGAAAGAAAGAAAGAAAGAAAGAAAGAAGGGAGGGAGGGAGGGAGGGAGGGAGGGAGGAAGAAGGAAGGAAGGAAGGAAGGAATGGAGGAAGGGAAAAGGAAGGAAGGAAGGAAGGAAGGAAGGAAGGGAAAGAAAGAAAGACAGAACTAGTGTGGGGGAGGGAGGGAGGTGTGGGTGTGCATGCATGTGTGCACACACGTACACACACACACACACACGCACACACATACAGGAAAAAAAGGGAAAAATGGGTCATTCGAGATCTTAATTAACACAGATGCACTAACAAAACATTTTCATGAGCAAGTACCTAGACTAAAAATATGATACAGAATTGGTAGAGTGTGAGAGGAGGGGGCAACATTGTCCAAAGAGAAATATATACTTTACCTCACTTATGTAACTGTAACCCCTCTGTACATCACCTCTATGATAAGAATAAAAAAACTCTGAAAAAATATGACACAGAATCTACCTTCTTCTGGAGATGTGGAGATCGGAACCGCTGTCAAGTCATTAATCACATAATCAAACTCTCTCCCTTCTTTGGCGTACCTCTTCAGTACTGGAATACAGTCCTCTATTAGAACCTGTCACCCAGAGAACATGAGCCAACACATTATGCGCATGAGCCAACACATATGGATGTAGTTATTAACAACAGTTACCTTAGAAAGGGACAATGCCAGCTGGGGCCAAGCTCCACAGCATCTGCCACACTATCAACTAATAGAAAAAAGCAGCACTTGGCATTAAGCTTCACAGTCACGCACACCTCATCTAAACAACAACCCTACCGGTATTGTTATTGCCCCCATTTTACCCACAGAGAAACACAATCACTTAAGACGAATTCCACAGCTTGCCCAAAGGCACTCAATAAGAAGTGTACCAAGAACTATCTGAAAGCAAGGTTCAAAAGCTAACTCTGCTTCAGACTGCCTCTTCTAACACTGACTATATTTTCTGTTCCTTTTTGTTGTGCCAGTCCTAGGGCTTGAACTCAGGTCCAGGGCAGTCTTTGAGCTTTTGGAAGTGAGAATTTGCCAGATTTTCTTCTCAGGCTGGCTTTGAACCACAATCTCAGGTCCCAGCCTCCTGATTACTAGTGTAAGCCCAGATTCTGCTCTGTTTTTATACTAAACACTACAGGTCTTCATTGTCTTTTGGTTTTTGTATCTATTACTATTAAACGATAGTGTTTCATATGCTCTGAATACTGCTGATAAAAAAATTAGTCATAAATACCAGCTTCTACTATAGAGGAGTGATCCAACAGTGGAGAATAGCCATTAAGGGCTCCAATTCTCAAATAAACCTACACAGTAATAAGATAACCCTTATCCAGGGACACTACCCATGGTCTTAGTTCCCAATTACCCAACCATAGATATGTGTGTGTGAGTGTGTGTGTGTGTGAGTGTGTGTGTGTGTGTGTGTGTGTGTGTGTGTGTAACAGGAAATAATCTGAGTTGTAATTTTTTTTTTTTTGGGTCCGGTCGTGGTGCCTGAACTCTGGGCCTGGGCGCTGTCCCTCAGTCTTCAGCTCAAGGCTAGCACTCTACTACTTGAGCCACAGCGCCACTTCCGGCTTTTTTTCCCTTATGTGGTGCTGAGGAATCAAACCCAGGGCCTCGAGCATGCAAGGCCAGTGCTCTACCACTGAGACAACTTCCCAGCCCCCCGAGTTGTAAATTATGTGCACTTAATTCTGAGCAGTATGACACACCTCCACACAGCATCACCCAGGACATGAGTAAATTCCATTGTCTGGAGTATCCACGCTATGTATACAACTAGTCTATTCGCTTCTGTCTTAGTTGTCAGATTATCCTGCTAACACAGTGCTTGGGTTCACTTAAGCACTGTTTTACTTAATAAGGGCTCTAAAGCACAGGAGTGGTGATGCTGGGGGTGTAGCTTGGTAGTTGAATATGTGCATAGCATGAGCAATGCTTCGGTTCAAACCTAACTGTACACATATGCACAAGCATTTGCACATAGAGTAAAGACACCAGGAATTTTACTTCAGTAATTCATACTATTAGTAGTTATTATTATAAATCTCTTACTTGCTTTACTTGTAAATTCAACCTTATAGGAAACACATGCAGAGAACAAAACACGGTGAGGAAAACTAGTGTACAGGAAATAGCTGGGAGTTTTCCATATTTTTGAAGTATGGAAGCTATGTTTTGTAGACCATCTGGCTCCAGGCAAAACTCTGAATGAGGCTGGAGGGTTTTTTCCCCCAGCTTTTATTTTTTTAGTTAAAAAAAAATTCACAGTGGGTGCTGGTGGCTCACACCTGTAATCCTAGCTACTCAGGAGGCTGAAATCTGAGGATTGTGGTTTGAAGCCAGTCCAAGCAGAAAAGTCTGTAAGACTCTTATCTCCAATTAATCACCAGAAAACAGGAAATGGAACTGTGGCTCAATGTGGTGGAGTAGTAGCAGTAGAAAAAGAGCTCAGGGACAGCACCCAGACCCAAAGTTCAAGGCCCACAACCACCACCAACAAGAACAACAAAGTCACATATTAAAACTTAGCAATCAAAGTCTGATAAACAGTTCCTTGTAACTTGTCCTGTTACTGAATTATTATTTAATAACCTGTTTCACTTAATGTTTAATTAGGTAGAGAGAAAAGTACTAACACCCCAACTACTATAACCCACATGTGAATCTCATCTTGGGGCCAGGGTGTGTGTCAGGGTTAAAGCACCTGCCAGCTGGGTGCCGGTGGCTCTTGCCTGTCATCCTAGCTACTCAGGAGGCTGAGATCTGAGGATCACGGTTCAAAGCCAGTCGCCGGGCAGGAAAATCTGTGAGACTCTTATCTCCTATAAACCACTCAGAAAAGCGGAAATGGCGCTACGGTAAAGGGCTAGCCTTGAGCTGAAGAGCTCAGGGACAGCACCCAGCCCAGAGTTCAAGCCCTATGGCAAAAAAAAAAAAGCAACTCAGGGACAGAGCCCTGAGTTTATACCCCAGGAAAACAAAACAAACAAACAACAAAAAATTCTATTCTTATGGCCAAGCTTTGTCTTCTATAAGCACAGTCCTGGCACTGATAATTCTGCTTATGTGTTAAATGCACAAACTTTGGGTTAGGGAGTTAAAAAAAAAACCATGTGTGGCTGGGTACTGGTTGCTCATGCCTGTCATCCTAGCTACTCATGAGGCTGAGATCCAAGGATTGCAGTTTGAAGCCAGCCCAGTCTGGAAAGTACCTGAGACTCTAATCTCTAATAAACTACTCAGAATAGGAAGGAAGTAGCACTGTGGCTCAAGTGGCAGAGTGCTAGCCTTGAGCACAAAGAGGTTCAGGGAAGCACCCAGGCCCTGAGTTCGAGCCCCAGGACTGGGGGAAAAAAAAGACACATGTGTTCTAGTTTTCAGAATTTTTAATTCTTATTGTTTTTATTGAGGGGGAAGGGAGTTCTGGAGCTTCAACTCAGGGCTTCATCTCTCCCTTAGCTTTTCCACTCAAGGCTGGGGCTTTACCACTTGAGCCATACTTCCACACCTGGCTTTTTGCTGGTTAACTAAAGGTAAGGTCCCCTGGAATCGCCTGCTGGAGGTAGCCTTGAATTGCAGTCTTCAGATCTCAGCAATCTGAGTAGCTAATGGCACCTGGCTGGTTTTCAATTTTAATAGCAGTCCATGCCTCAACCAGCAATGCATGCCAAGTAGCTGGTTCCTCACGTTGTCCCTAGTATACTTCAGACAAGTTCAGGTTCCCATAACTTGATTCTTATCTGTCTGCTATCTGTGTCTCATTTCCTATTTGTTTACTGGACCTTACAGTAACTTGACCAACAGGACAAGGCTCAAGACTACCTCCAAAGTTTTCCTGGCTAGTCTCAGATATTTCTTTTTTTAAAAATAAATGAACAGCTAGGCTTAGAATGAGACTGGTTTTAAAGTTCATTTGTAATTCAAGTCAATCTCCTAATATTTTTGTTAAGTTTATGCCTACATATTTAAGTTGACTTTTGACATGGAATGGGATTTCCTGTTCCCTCATTTCCTTTTATTCAGTGTTTAGCAAATTGTTTTTAGGCTTCACCAAATTTTCATGAATCCAACTAAAAGTTTAGACAAGTTTCTTACATTTTGTGAACATAGATATCACATGCAATTATTTTAATATGTATGTTATTTTCATCTTCCAACCTTATACTTTCTATATATATATATATATCAGCTTAAAAACAATGTGGAGGTCAGGTACCTGTGGTTCACGCTATAATCCTAGCTACTCAAAAGGCTGAAATCTGAGGATGGCAGTTCAAAGCCAGCCCAGGCAGGAAAGGCCATGAGACTCTGATCTCCAATAAACTATTAAGAAAAAGCTAGAAGTGGCATTTGTGGCTTAAAGTGGTAGAGCACTAGCCTTGAGCAAAAGATGTTCAGGGAAAGCACTCGGGCCCTGAGTTCACGCCCCAGGGCCAGAAGGGGTTTAGGGGGGCAGGAACCAATGTTGAGCACAGGTAATAAGCATCCATCATTTGGATCCTAATTTCTATGGTAATGGCTTTTGTCATTTATTTTGTACTATGTCATTAGCTATAACCTTAGAGGCAAGTTTCTAATAATATCTTCTATTATGTTTTAATGTATTTCCCTCTATTACAAATTTATTTTACCTAACAAATTCATATTAAGCTATGGAGCAGGACGCCAGAGGCTCAGTCCTGTAATCCTAGTTCAATTCAGGATGCTGAGATCTGAGGATTAAGGTTCAAAGCCAGACCAAGCAGGAAAGTGTGAGACTTTTTCTCAACAACCACTGAAAAGCCTGAAGTGGAGCTACAGCTCAAGTGGCACAGTGGTAGCCTTGAGCAAAAAAAGGTCAGGAACACTGACCAGGCCCCAAGTGTAAGCTGCAGAGAGGTGCACACTCATGCGTGTATGTGTGTTTGTGTGTATGTGCGTGCACACTCACAAAGTGATAATCTCAAACTGCTTCCTTGCTCTTTTTTACCCTCCCCTCCCTCTCTCTCTCCCTCCCTCCCTTCTTCCTTCCTTTCTCTTTCTTTCCTGGGAGGCTGGCATCATATCCCAGTCCTCAGATCTCAGCTTCCTAAGTAGCCAGGATTACAGGCATAGACCACCAGTGACCAGCAATGAAACTTTTTTTGGGGGGGGGAGGGGGGTCCGGTCGTGGGGCCTGAACTCTGGGCCTGGGCACTGTCCCTCAGCTCTTTAGCTCAAGGCTAGTGCTCTACCACTTGAGCCACAGCGCCGCTTCCAGTTTTTTCCTTTTTGCTTATGTGGTGCTGAGGAATCGAACCCAGGACCTCATGCATGCAAGGCAAGCGCTCTACCACTGAGCCACCTTCCCAGCCCCCAATGAAACATTTTTTTTTGTTTTATTTTGTTTTTGTGTTTTGGGTCCGGTCGTGGGCCTGAACTCTGGGCCTGGGTACTGCCCTTCAGCTCTTCAGCTCAAGGCTAGCACTCTACCACTTGAGCCACAGCACCACTTCCGGCTTTAAAAAAAAAAAAAAAGAGGTTTTTTGTTTTTCTTTTTTTTTTTGTGAATCATTTTTTAAGCAAATGTTAATAATAACTGGTTGTAAAAGATACAAAAAAGTCATTTTTTTTTTAGGTTCAAAGAGTTGAACTCAGGGCCTGGGCACGTCCCTTTTTTGCTCAAAGCCGATGATCTAGCACCTCAGCCACAGCTTCATTTGTAGCTTTTGTGCTGGGTAACTGGAGATTATGACTCTCATGGATTTTTCTGCCTGGGCTGACTTTGAACCTCAATGCTCAAATCTCAGTCTCAGTACCTGTACATGTACACGTACACACACACACACACACACACACACACACACACACACACACACACACACGGCAGACTGTATACCTACCACATGCAAACCTGAGTTTGACATGAACACCAAAAATTAGTTAATTGTATTGACATAGATAATCTAGAATTTCTGATTTTTTAGCATCTACATTTATCTATCCTAAATATAAAAGTAAGTTAAAGCTGGGCGTCAGTGGCTCACACCTGTAATCCTAGCTACTCAGGAGGCTGAGATCTGAGGATTGCAGTTAAAAGCCAGCCCCGGCAAGAAAGTCCGTGAAACTCTTATCTCCAATAAACCACCAGAAAGCCGGAAGTGACACTGTAGCTCAAATGGTAGAGTGCTAGCCTTGAACTGATGAGCTGAGGGACAGTGCTCAGGCCCAGAGTTCAAGCCCCACAACCGACAAAAACAAAAAGTAAGTTAAATGTTAAATACAAATGTGATTTAATTCACATAGACAATCGACCTACTTAACCAAGTACACTAATACTAAGACGACATATTCTAATCAATAACGTAATTATCAGTACTCAATGACATTACCATGAAAACATAATTACCTGATAGCAGTCTCCTTTAAGATTGTCTAGGACGTCGCCACATGTTTTTCGCATAAATTTCTTACATCCATCAATCACCATTTGGTCAATGTTCAAAAAAGGTTAAGGAGAATTTCAGTATATCTAAGAATTCTGAAGAGTAATACTTAAGAAAAAGTTAAGACAAGCATAAATGTTTTATGAAACTAAATTGATTGTTTCAAAAATTACTGTGATAGTAATTTTATTTTCACTCTAGGGATACTCAAAGGGAACTAAATTTTTGTTTCTTCCCATAAAATGGTTTACAGAAGCCATTTTGACAAATGCTATATAATCATAGAGTACCAAAGTTACTTGCTCTTTAATACTCAGCTACATTATCTCTATCTCTGCTTCTCTGTGAAACGGTACTGGTCCTAAAGTGAAACGTTTGTTCAAGGCAGTCCATATAATGAATGGATCTGCCTGTAGTAATACATAAATCTTTTGTGTTTGTGTGTATATCTGTGTGTGTGTCTATATGTGTATGTGTGTGTCCCAACCTTAGGGCTTGAACTCAGGGCCTGGGTGCTATCCCTGAGTTTTTTTGCTCGAGGATAGCAACCTATCACTTGAGCCACAACTCCACTTCCAGCTTTTTGGTGGTAAATTGGTGATAAAGAGTTTCACAGACTTTCCTGCCAGGGCTGGCTTAGAACCATGATCCTCAGATCTCAGCCTCCTGAGTAGCTAGGATGACAGGCATGAGCCACTAGCATCAGGCTTGCTGACTGTAATCTCAAGATTAAAAAGGAAAAAAAAAAAGGAAGCAAAAGTCCATGGAACGTGTTCCGTTAAACAACAAAGGATATCTCTACCATAGTGACCATCTTTGGTTTCAGTTTGACTATCTCACATAATATGCCTCCATCTCCACCTCCCAGAATCAGGACATCCTTGCCAGTGTAATCTTCTTTGCCACTTCCCATGATGGCCTGGGTATATGCAAAATCACTCTCTGCCAAATCTAGGGAAGAGAAAGAGATCCAAATGTTGACTCCACTCAGACATACACCACCACCCTGACATTACCACTCTAGAAGGTATTGGAATCTAATCGAAAATATAAAATTGTTTCATCTTTAAAAACTTTTACCAGGTGCCAGTGGCCCATGCCTATAACCCCAGGTTCTCAGGAGGCTGAGATCTCAGTATAAAAATCTGAAGCCAGCCTAGGCAGAGAAATCCAATCATAAATTAACCAGCAAAAAGCCAGAAGTAGAGGTGTTATTCAAATGCCTGCCTTGAGCAAAAAAGCAAAAAAGTAAGAGGGCTAGGTCCTGAGTTCAAGCCTCATTGCTACCTCCCTTTCATTATTGGCTTTCCCCAATATCTCCATAATGTGCAAGGTTATTTTGACTTTTACACTAAGGAATCTTCATCAATATTATTCATCTGATGTCTAGTAAAAAAGGACATCAGTCAATGGGAAGAAAATCCAGTCTGAACAATGTGCTGAAATGCTGAATAATCACAGATGAAATAATATGGCATCCGGAAGCAACTTCAAAATGACATCGATGGAACTGAAGGCACTCAAGTGTAGAGCACCAGCCTTGAGAAAAAAACATTGATAGTGACAAGGTGACTTGGGGCTTAGCTGAAATAAGACTTACCACAAGTAGATTGTTGATAGCTATTGGTGAATATATATAGATTCATCACACTCATTTGTTTATTATGGTGTTAAGTTTTTCTGTAACAAAGTGTTTTTAAAATGTAATTTCACTTTCTTTTTCAATAAGACCTAGCGAGGGAGGAAGTGACACTGTCCAAAAAGAAATGTATTCTTGGGCTGGGAATATGGCTTAGTGGTAGAGTGCTTGCCTAGCATTCATGAAGCCCAGGGTTCAATTGCTTAGTATCACATAAACAGCAAAAGGCCGGAAGTATTGCTGTGGCTCAAGTGGTAGAGTGCTATCCTTAAGCAAAAGCTCAGGGACAGTGATCAGGTCCTGAGTTCAAGCCCCAGGACTGACAAAAAAAATGTACTCTTTACCTGAGTTATGCAACTATAACCCCTCTGAACATCACCTTTACAATAATATTTTTTTTTTGGTTGGTCGTGGGGCTTGAACTCTGGGCTTGGGCGCTGTCCCTCAGCTCTTCAGCTCAAGGCTAGCGCTCTACCACTTGAGCCACAGCACCACTTCCAGCTTTTTTCTTTTTGCTTATGTGGTGCTGAGGAATCGAACCCAGGGCCTCAGGCATGTAAGGCAAGTGCTCTACCACTGAGCCACCTTCCCAGCCCCTACAATAATAATTTTTTTTAAATTTTTAAAGAAATAAAATCCAGCCACTCATCACAAGAAAAAGGAAGTTCACATAAAAATTCAATCTATGGGGGCTGGGAAGGTGGCTCAGTGGTAGAGTGCTTGTCTTGCATGCATGAGGCCCTGAGTTTGATTCTTCAGCACCACATAAGCAGAAAAACCCGAAAGTGGCGCTGTGGCTCAAGTGGTCGAGCGCTAGCCTTGAGCTGAAGAGCTGAGGGACAGTGCCCAGGCCCAGAGTTCAGGCCCACGATTGATGAAAAAGAAAAAAAAATTGAGTCTATAGGTTAATATGAATGTGAAATTTGGGGTTTGTCTGTTTGTGTAGGTATTAGGGCTTGAATGCTGGGCCTTAAGCTCTTGCGCAGCCATTTCTACTGACTCCACCACCTGAGCTGTACTGCCACTCCCAGCTTTTGGTTGATTAATTAGAGGTAAGAGTCTGAAGGATTTATCTTTCTGGGTTTGTTTTGAACCTCAATCCTCAGATGTCAGCCACCTGAATAGCAAGTAGCAGACATGAGCCACAGCCTCCTGGTGAGTATGAATGATTAGAGACAGCAGTAAGAACCAAACTTGGAAGTCAGGCGCCAGTGGCTCACGCCTATAATCCTAGCTACTCAGGAGGCTGAGATCTGATTATCACAATTCAAAGCCAGACTGGGCAGGAAAATATGTGTGACTCTCATCTCCAATTAACCACCAGAAAACCAGAAGTGGAGCTGTGGCTCAAATGGTTCAGCACCCTCCTTGAGCTGAAGAGCTTAGGGACAGCACCCAGGCCAAGAGTTCAAGCCCCACGACTGAAAAAATAAAAGAACCAAATTTGAAATCCACAGTGCTAACGTCCCCCACTCCCATCCCCACCCCCAAAAAACACCATTATCCTGGCACCTTGCCACAAGGTATGATACTTACTAACATCTCCACTAAGAATGAGAATATTTCCAAACTGCTTTGAGTGCAGAATTTTAATGTTCTGATAAGGTGAATCTTCATCGTACACCACTTCATCTATGTCATACTCAACAAGGCGCCCATCAGCAGTGGGCCAGTATCTGTCGATGGCACCTCCTCGAACTATAGGTGGCAATCTGGAAAAAGAAGAAACAAGAACGAACATTGCAAAAGGACTGTCTCAGTAGGGGATCTAGACTAGAGAATGTGCGAAAGAAAAATTCTATTAAGTGAAGTAAGCCAGGCCTAAAGAAACATAGGTCCCATGATTTCCCTTATTTGCAATAACTAGTATATGTCTGAGACAAGCAGAAATGGTCAGATAAGTTGATGTTAAGCAAAATGAATCCCAAGTTAAGGACTCAAATGTTTTTTTCTTTCTTGCTATTGTGTCTAACATATTCATAAGATATTTCTTTGTTGCTTTGTATGTTCCTCCCCCATGGTATAACCCCTGTTTTCACTGTATTTGATGTTGGTATAATTTGTGGAGGGGAAGGGAAAAAACAAATTGTTTTAATAGGGATACAGGTGGACCCATTGCAACAATGAGATGTACAAGTCGTGATGTCGAAAATGAACTTTCCAATTTTGGTGGGGCGGGGCGGGGGGGATATGGACAGGAATGGGAAGGGGAAACAAAGGAGGAGGCTACAATACTTAATAAGAAATGTACTCATTATCTTGCCCATGTAATTGTAACCCCTCTGTACAGTATTTTCACAATAAAAAAGAAAGAAAAAAAAAAGCTACACTCGGCAAACAGACTCCCTAAGGGTCCAAAGCTTGAGCACTTATTTTTATATAATCACAGTTACCAAACAAATTAAACAGACAGGGAGATAATTGTTTAAAACCTTCTTGATAGGGCTGGGAAGTTGGCTCAGTGGTAGAGTTCTTGCCTTGCATGCCTGAGGCCCTGGGTTCGATTCCTCAGCACCACATAAGCAGAAAGAAAAAAAAGCTGGAAGTGGCGCTGTGGCTCAAGTGGTAGAGTGCTAGCCTTGAGCTGAAGAGCTGAGGGACAGCACCCAGGCCCAGAGTTCAGGCCCCACGACCGGACCCAAAAAAAAAAAAAAAAAAGCCTTCTTGATATGTTTTCAAGTTTAAGTTGAAGGAACAAGTGGCCACTGCAGACATCAGACATCAGCCTTAAGGACTTCAGCATGCCCATGTAATTGTAACCCCTCTGTATGGTATTTTCACAATAACAAAAAGGACTTCAGCAAATACCTGTCACTGAAGACTTAGGTAATCACCTGACCAGTACCACAGTCTCACCAGTTCATGTGGACAATACCATTATCTAGTACAAGAGCCATCATCTTCAAGTGTCCCCACTGCCCAATATGTCCTTTATTACTGTTCTGCTTTAGAATAAAGGAGCATATACTGCCATCTGCTATTTTTTAAACCCTCATTTCACTTGAGTATTTTTTTAGTGTGCTTCTCTAAAAGTTCAGATCAGATATTCTGCAAAATAGTCCCTCCTCTGGGTTGACCTGAATACTTTCTGATGGGAATCAGGTTGGTATACACTATACAGACATACAGCAGGAATGTGGAAGTGCATTTCTGCTCTTACTATTATTTGTGCTATTATTATTTGTACTATCATTATTGTGATGGCAAGTGTGTGACCATTTGCATGACAGTGGTATTTGCCAAATGTCCCCATTTGCAAAGATATCTTTCAACCCTTTGAAATCAATGAAAAATCTGGTATGTGGTCCTCTCAAACTGGGTAATTTAACAACAAATCTTTACTAGTTTCTTTGGCCTCTGGAATGTTTTTGTTATACCAAGTATTACTGGAGTGTATATTCAATGATGACTTTTTTTTCCTTTTATGCTTGTGTAAATACAGTGGGTTTTGATAGAGTGAATATACTAGAAATTACCAGCAGAGGACACTACATGACAACAGCAAAGAGACTGAGGAGTTTGGAAAAATGTAACTCAAACCCGAAGAAAATGAAAAGGCACTACACCTAACAAAAGAACATAGGAGCCAGGCACAGGCGGTTCATACCTATTATCCTAGCTACTCAGGAGACTGAAATTTGAGGACTGCAGTTCAAGCCAGCCTGGGCAAGAAAGTCACAACACGGTTACCTCCAATTTAGCCACCAAAAAGCCTGAAGTGGAACTGTGACTCGATGGCAGAAGAAGCTTGAGCAAAAGAAGCTTAGAGACAGTATTCAGGCTGAGTACAAGTCTCAGAACCAGCACACAAAAAAAGGTGACACCACAATCAGAACTGCCTTGAGAGAACAGGTAAACAGGACCTTAGAAGAAGCTTCTTCTACCTCAGGCAGATGGTGGCAAATGGGGCCAGGTAAGAGAATAAGCCTGCCACCTGGCAATGGATATGAGAAATACAAAGTCATGGGCTGGGAAGGTGGCTCAGTGGTAGAGCGCTTGCCTTGCATGCATGAGGTCCTGGGTTCAATTCCTCAGCACCACATAAACAGAAAAGGCCAGAAGTGGTGCTGTGGCTCAAGTGGTGGAGCTTGAGCCTTGAGCTGAAGAGCTGAGGGACAGCCCCCAGGCCCAGAGTTCAGGCCCCACAACGGAAGGAGGGAGGAAGGGAGGTGAAGAACCATGAATTCAGGGGAGGAAATCTACCTGTGTTTGATAGCCAGTCTGCTATACAGCATATTGAGCTAGACATAAACCCATAGAATAAACATAGTCATGCTGGTAGCTTTAGTGTGGTCTTGTTTGGGATCATTTGGGTAAATACCCAAAAGTGGGATTGCTGGGTCATAGGGGAGCTCTATGTGAAATTTTTTGAGGAACCTCCATACTGCTTTCCAAAGTGATTGAACAATTTTATATTCCAACCAACAATGAAGCAAGGTTCCCTTCTGTCCACATCCCCTCCAGCATCTTATTTACCATAGCTAAGATATGGAACCAACCCAGATGCCCCTCAGTAGATGGATCAAGAAAATGTGGTATATATACACAATGGAATTCTATGCCTCCATCAGAAAGAATGACATTGCTGTAAGGTCCGCTCCTGGATGGCGAGCAGACTCCACCCTCCTCCCAGCAAAGTCTCCACCCAGTACCTGCGTGTTACCTAGGCAACTGGCACACCTGGAAGAGGTCACATCTGCGTCCGCTGAGGTCACATCTGAATTTGATGTGACCACACCTTTCTCAGCCCAAACCCTAGATAAGGCCTAGCCCAGGCCCAGACTCTCTCTCTCTCTCTCTGCTCTTTCCTAGCTCTTTCCTTCTGTTTCCTAGCTCTCTCTTTCCCACCTTTCCCAGACGCTCTCCTTTCTAGCTCTTTTCTCTCTTTTCTAGCTCTTTTCTCTCTCTTTCCCAGCTCTCTCTCCCAGGCCTTTCCCCACAGCATGGAGGACCAAGATGGCCTGGTGCCAGCCGGAACGAAGAATAAACCTACCCCTTACCTGAATACCACATGTGTGGTGCTGTTCTTACTTGGCTATCTCTTTTTAATAACCTAACAATTGCCCCATTTGTTAGGAAATGTTAAGACTTGGAAAAAATTATAATAAGTGAAGTAAGCCAGGCCCAAAGAAACATAGATCCCATGGTTTCCCTTATTTGCAATAACTAGTATATGTCTGAGTCAAGCAGAAAAGATCAGATAAGTTGATGTTAGGGAAATGAACCCTAAGATATGTATTCAAATGTTTTTTTTTCTTTCAGGTGATTGTTTCTAACACATTTATAAGATGATTTCTTTGTTGCTTTGTATTTCCTTCCCCCTTTCACTGTATTTGATGTTGGTATAATTTGTGGTGGGAAAGGGAAAAAACAAATCGTTTAAATAGAGATACAGGTGGACCCATTGCAACAATGAGATGTACAAGTCGTTACGTGGAAAAAACGAACTTTACAACTTTGGGGGGGGGGGATGGGAAGGGAAAACAAAGGAGGAGGCTACAATGCTTGATAAGAAATGTACTCATTATCTTGCCCTTGTAATTGTAACCCCTCAGCACAGTATTTTCACAATTTAAAAAAAAGGAAAAAAATAAACCCATAGAAATGAACAATGCTTATTCTCAACTGTGTCAACAGTACTTTGGTTAACTTGAAGAGCTCTGTTCTTTGCAACACAATAGTTTCTAAAGACTAGCAAAGGAACAAGGATTTCTAACAGGATATGGAAGCCATTAACTTGATGAAGTTCTCAACCTAGCAGAAACTCCATCTCCCTATAATGAGCTACCACTGTGGAGTCTAGCCCAAAATAAACTCATTTCAACCTTTCCTGGTGAAAATAAAGAATGTATTGTAGAAAGTCAGGTGGAATATGTTCTGGGCCTCAGGTACACTATAAATAATGTTTTTTTTTTAAACTGAAACTTACAAATGTTTCCTTATTCCTTTCCATTTGGAATTAAAATACAGAAATAAACTTTCAGATAAATCCCAGGGTGTCTCACTCTTAGCCTTGTTTTATAGGGGGAAAATGTGGCGGGGGGGGGGAATTGTGACAAAAAAAGGATATTTTGGATAAAAATTTAAGCCAGACCCCCACTATCACTTAGAAAACTCCTTTATCAAAACTAAAAAATGAATCAAAGCAAAACAATAGAACCAGACTTCTCATAAAAACCCTAGATAAGGGGCTGGGAAGGTGGCCCAGTGGTAGAGTGCTTGCCTTGCATGTCTGAGGCCCTGGGTTCGATTCCTCAGCACCACATAAACAAAAAGAAAAAAAGCCAAAAGTGGTGCTGTGGCTCAAGTGGTAGAGCGCTAGCCTTGAGCTGAAGAGCTAAGGGACAGTGCCCAGACCTAGAGTTCAGGCCCTACAACCAGACCCCCCAAAAAAAACCCTAGATAAAAATCAAGAGGAATTGTGGCTCATTATGGCTTGTAGGCCTAATTATTTGCTCAGGGTGAGAATCTCTTCAGTTCAGATAACATCAGATAAGGAAAACTGCAAGCAGGCACAGATGAGATGTCCAGAAAGCAGTGCAATATAGATGTTTTTAGGAACACGAAAGTAGAAGAGGCGGGGCTGAGGACGTCTAAACTGAGTTTGAGTGGATTAAAAAAGTCTTGACTGTTCAGATTTCACCTACTTTCTGGCATCCCTTTGGATTTCCTTTCTACCTACCAGAGGTTAAACAATTACCTAGCTATCTTACTATCTTACAGTTGCCCTAAGGAGGTTTCCTATGTGCTTGTCAAATTCAACAGGGTGAGTCACTAAGTATTTAAACATCCCAGCAGTTTGCCAACAAGGATTCCCTATTCTAGAAACTATTGTAAGACTGGAGAAACAGGTATCACAATCATTACCACAGTGATGAAATGACCTTGGGAAATACCCATCAAGTCTGTCTCTTATCTATATGATGACCTTTATACGCAAGGGACAGACAAGCCTCTTACACTTTGGAATCTAAGGAGGACCCTACAAGAGCAGACAGCTATGTGTTCTTAGTTCTCATGATCACCAGACCCTATACCTATCCCTTCCAACAAATATCCACACTACTACCCCTGTCAAAGTTCTTTAAAGTCTGACATGTCACTGGCAGACACTTGAGCCTCGTCCAACAGAACTTCCTGCAAAGGTGCAGTTTAACATAGTAGTACATGTGAACATATTGACATGAAACTAATGCAAATGAGGAGCTAACATTGTTACATGTGTGTGCGCGCACCTGTGCGTGTGCATACGCACGCACGTGCCAGTTCCTGGGACTTAAACTCAGGATCTGGGCACTATCCCTGAGCTTTTGTGCCCACAGTTAGCACTCTACCACTTGAGCCACAGACTCCACTTCGGGCTTTTTTTGTGCAGTTAACTGGAGCTAAGCGTCTCATGGAGTTTCTTGCCTGGGCTGGCTTCAGATCTCAGCCTCCAGAGTAGCTAAGATTACAGGAAATGTTCCATTGGAGCCAGACTTTAAATGGCTCCTTTTTTTTTCTGGTTTCCATTTCCTGGAGTTCATTTCCATAAACATTATAGGATTAGAGGCACAGAGGCATTGCCCTCCCCTAAGAGTATCCTCCTTTGGTCTGTGTGTGGATGTCCATGAAATGGTTACTTTTTTTTAACTTTAATGAACTTCACATAGTGCTGGAGGTATAGCTCAGTGGTAGAGCATTTGCCTAGCACGTGCTAGATGCTGAAATCAGCACCACAAATTAAAGTGAATAGTGAATAGCCCACAAGGCAACAGGGCAAGCTTCAGGATTTTTCATTAACCTTTGCAAAGAACCTACTTACAGCAGTTGACCCTGGCTATCCTCTCAACTCTTGGTACCTTGGAAAGTGTTCTAACTTGAGAGCCTTGAAAAAAAAACTTTCATCCCTTCACCCTGTTAGCAATCTCTTAAAATTGCTGTTGTTTTGCTTTTGGTTTTGCCCATTCTGGGGCTTGAACTCCACGCCTATACACTGTCCCTGGGCCTCTTTGTACTCTACCACTTAAGACACAGCGCTTCTTCTGGCTTTTTCTGAGTAGTTTACTGGAGGTAAGAGTCTCATGGACTTTCGGACCTGGGATGGCTTTGAAACTGCAATCCTTAGCTCTGAGTCTCCCGAGTAGATAGGTTTATAGGCGTGAGCCGCCGGCACCCAGCTTCAAAATTGCTTTATTTCTACTCTAGAGCCCACAATCCTGAGCAGAGACACGTGTCTTTTTCTCTTTGGGGGTTTCCCTTTCACTGAAATCACTCTACCTGGGTTTCTGCTTTGCTCAATGCCAGCTCCTTGCAATTGCTCCATTTCACCTTTCTGTTCCATTGCATACAGCCTCCCACTTCCCTTACCCCAGAGTGTGCTTGTTTTTGTACATTTTGTCCTGTTTCAGTGTGACAGATTTTGTGCTAGAAGATTTTGCTCTTTTCCACATTAAGCAGACACTAGTGGGAGCAACACTACCATTCTGATTATTTTACCAATTGAACAAATATAAAAGGACATTCAGGAGTGGGCTTACCGTTTCACCCGGCCAGAGCTGTTCTGGCTCAGTTCTTTCATTCTTTCTTCTACTTTGTTCAGAAGCTACAATTAAAAGAAATGAAATCAATGGGCTTATAGAATAAGCTGCATGGAACAGCTAATTACAGAGGTCCACTGAACTGTGATATTAGGCCCTACACCCGCTCCCTCCCATCCTTACAAGTCTCCAGGCCTGGCCCATTTCTGAACTTCCCTGTCAACTATCCATCCTGGGAATGCCTAACCCTAGCTAAATAAGCACTAGAATTGAGAAGAGGAAGCCTAAAGGATATTGCAGGTACAAAATCATAGCTAAAGGTACTACATTCCCTCCAGTGGAAAGTAAAATCATTATTCTATTCAGGAAAGTCGAAAGCCAGGTTCCTAATTTGGGTCTGGTCGTGGGGCCTGAACTCTGGGCCTGGGCGCTGTCCCTCAGCTCTTTAGCTCAAGGCTAGCACTCTACCACTTGAGCCACAGCACACCTCTGGCTTTTTTTCTTTTTCCTTATGTGGTGCTGGGGAATCGAACCCAGGGCCTCATGCATGCAAGGCAAGCACTCTACCACTGAGCCACCTTCCCAGCCCCTGTGTTGTGATTCTTAAATAGATAGATTAAATTTTTTAAGGTAAATGAAAGTAAAAACCAACGCTGTCAATTTCATCTTTGCCCTGTGCATCGCTGTCGTAACTCTGAAGGTCCAGCAACACCAATCCATGCGGATAAATCCTCAAGTTGGCAAAGCTACAAAAGAAAGCGTAATTTTAGGGTTAGAAATTATATCACAGCTCTCCGAAGGGGGTGGAGGGGGAAGAAACCATGTCAATTAAGAGGAAAGACCACATGGCTCTTTATTTGCCTGAATTAACCTAATTCTGGTATTCTTTGCAGAGTCTCTTTTGAAAGAAAGTTCCAATCATTTATGGAAGACTTAGAGGGAAGTGCTGTATACTAAGGCATTCAGTACTGCTTCTTGATTGCTATAGGGTACACATCTGTAATTTCAGCCCTGGAAAAGCTGAGGTAGGAAGATCATGAGTTTGAGGCCAGACCGACAGAAAAGTCAATGAAAGCTAGGTGCTGGAGGCTCACACCTGTAATCCTAGCTAGTCATGAGGCTGAGATCTGAGAATCTCCAATTAACCACCAGAAAACTGGAAGTGGCACTGTGGCTCAACTGATAGGCTGTGGCTCAAGTGGCAGAGCACTACCCTTGAGCTGAAGCACTCAGGGACAGCGCCCAGGCCCAGAGTTCAAGTCTCACGACCAACAAAAAAAAAGAGAAGAGAAGAGAAGAGAAGAGAAGAGAAGAGAAGAGAAGAGAAGAGAAGAGAAGAGAAGAGGTCAATGAAATTCTTATCTCCAATTATGTTTTTAGCAAAAAGCCAGAAATGGAAGTATGGCCCAGAGTGTTGTAAAGCTCAGCCTTCAGCAAAAAAGCTAAGGCAAGTTTAAGGCCATGAGTTCAAGTCCCCATAATCACATAAAATAAAAAATAAAATAAAAACTGTGGAAGGGTCCTTTTGACTCTAGAATTGACCCACTTTGAAGTCTATATTTTCCTTATAAACGTTCTTATCACTTTCACTATAAAAAATAAATAAAACTGTGGCAGGCAGAACTTGGCTGTAATGACCTTTAGGACATAGTAAAAGAGAACTTTTCATCTGGGAGAGAAGTCTGGTATCTTGGCAGAATTTCAATCTGCAGTGATCCTCAAAGGACTGACCACAGGGGAACCAGTGCAAAGTGACAGACAGCAGCTGAGAGCAGGTCTACAAGAGGGAGCAGGCTGGAGGGCCGCTGGAGCCTCTCTGCTTCTAGCAGCTCCTCAGTTACTGGGCCAAGGCATGAAGCAATCATTCAGAAACATCTGATATAGCTTTTACACATACTCAGGGAGGTTGGCTACATAGTTAGAATACAAGTCTAGGCTTGGCATGTCTTGGAGTGGTATCAGAAAAGAGAAGAGCAATTAATCCCAAAGGACTTCAGAGACATAACATTGGAAGTACAGGAAGGCTGAGTTCTTTTTATTGGGGAGGGGGGTCCGGTCATGGGGCCTGAACTCTGGGCCTGGGCGCTATCCCTCAGCTCTTCAGCTCAAGGCTAGCACTCTACCACTTGAGCCACAGCGCCACTTTTGGCTTTTTTTCTTTTTGTTTATGTGGTGCTGAGGAATCGAACCCAGGGCCTCAGACATGCAAGGCAAGCGCTCTACCACTGAGCCACCTTCCCAGCCCCTATTAGTCATTTCTTAATTTCGGTTTTATTTCCTTCTCTCTCGAATACTTAATTTCAACTACATAAAGTGTAGCTAGGGTGACACTGATCAAGACGTGTTGTACTCACTCATAAACTGGACTTCTGAATGAAAACTCTTTTGTATAATTTTTCAAGGTAATTGATTTTAAAAAACGACGAAAAAAAAGCAAGAGACTAAATCCTTGAACTCCTGGATCATCTCATGGTCCTGTCAAACTACATGCACAAGTTTCCTATGGTGTATATTAATGACATATTACATGGTACACTCATTAACAATGCTCTGAGCAACAGTAGCAGCAGCACTGGTAAACTTGTCAGAATGCAATGAGGGAGGAGAGTCCTCCTGATCTACTGCAACAGAAACTCCTATGGAGGGACACAGGTCCTGGGGAAGGGGCCAAGGAATCTGTTTTAACCAATGTCAAATCATGTCCTGTGGTTCACTTTGTTTATGCTGCTTTTGGTCCGGACCACACAGAATCATTAGGACTTTCGTCCACGTCCAGTAATCTCAATCATTAGGAAAATGCCTAAGTAGAGCTATTTTGTGAAGCTCTTCCAGGAGATTTTCTGTTGTATGGCTAGAATTGAGAAGCATTAATCTAAGCCTCTCCTACAAGATGCTAAAAAAAAAATAAGAAGAAAAGAACTACTTAGGCACCACCCTTAACCCACACTTGGTCCCTATCTCTGATCTTAAGAGCCCAAATCTGATGAAGAGTCCTCAAAGCCACCTTACCTGCCATTTTTGTTTGTGTAGGTTGCTAAATAGCCATGGTCCTGCCAGGTATGCACCGACTCTGCCATTCCTTGCTCCTGGAAAATGGACTGGAGGCCTTTTAGGATAGTCTCACCATCAGCTAGAAGACAGAAAAAAAGAAAATGGTCAAGGAAGAAAATTTAGAAGGAAAGCAAATGGCTCTGGGTATAGCATGGTGATAATAAGAGTGCTTGCTTATCATCCACGAGGCCCTGGGAGCCATCCCTAAGCACCACAAAATTACAATTAAAGGAGAATGATAAAAATATAAGAAACAAAGAAATAACCAAAGTGGCTCCACTGGTAGAAGGCTAGCAAATGAGGGAAAACATCGGGTGCTGAGATCAGGTCCCAGACAGACAGAAATACAAGAAAATAAACAAAGAATGAAAAGCTAGGTGCTAGTGGCTCATGTCTATAATCCTAGCTTCTTAGGATGCTCAGATCTGAGGGATGCAGTTCAAAGCCTGCCAAGGCAAAAAAAGTCCATGAGATTCATCTCTAATTAACCAGCAAAAAGTCAGAAATGGAGCTATGGTTCAAGTAGTAGAGCTCTTGGGAGAAAATGCCAAATGAGAGCTCAAGGCCCTAAGTTCAAGCCCCAAAATAGGATGAGCCGGAGGGGGAAGGAGGAGCTGAAAGATGTAGACTCTTATCTCCAATTAACATCAAAAAACCAAGGTGGAGCGCCAGCTCAGTGGTAAAGTACTAGCCTTGCACAGAGAAGCTCAAGGACAGCACCCAGACCCTGAGTTCAAGTCCCAGGACTGGCACAAAAATTATCCTGGCTCTGTAACTGGAAAAAATTTAAATTGTTATCATTCAAGTAATGGCTCTAAATAAAGGTAGAAGCATAACAATTCCAGATGGGACAACTGGGTTGTGGGTATTCCCTCCTCCCCATCTGGTCAGATCCACATATCCTGTACACCAAGGGCTCAATGTTCCCAAACACATCAACCTGGGGCAGGCCCATTTAGAAGCCAGAATCTTCAAGAACATCCAAGCTGAAAACAAAAAACAAAAACCCACTTAGAATAAAGACAAACCATGATTTGTTCTTTTGCAGTTTCACCTGTAGTCACTCTTTGTTAAAGGTAAAATAAAGGACAAAAGCATAACAAGAGAAATTAGCCTCTAGTGTCCCCCACCACAGCTTCTGCAAGATGGTACCTCAGAATTTGGGACAGTGCACAGGCCCTGAGAATCAAGCCTCAAGACTAGCACCAAAAAACTTCATCTGAGTCGGGTGCTACTCTGGAGGATCATGGTTCAAAGCCAGGCCAGGCAGGAAACTCCTCAAGACTGTTATCTCCAACTAACCATCAAAAAGCCTGAAATGAAGAGAGTGCTAACCTTGAGCACAATAGCTCAAGGACAGTACCCAGGGTTCAAGCACCAGAATCAATGAGCACATGTGCAGAAACTGTAAATCCACTGCTACATAAAACTCTGCCTCTCCCACTGAAGTAGGTAGAATGGCAATGATGGTCCCTGAAAAGATATATATCCACACCTCCAGAGCCTGGGAACCACAACATGCCTTTATCTGGAAAGGATCTTTGCAAATGTAATTAAGGATCTCAAGAAATAGTATCTGGTTTACCTAGGTGGGCCCTACTTACTGTGGGAACACTGCCCTGTTTTTACAGAGTATGTTTATTATCTTTAAGTAGCTATACAAAGGAAATGCCATTCAACCGTTTATGGATTAATACATAATGCATCAATGTGTCTTGATAAATAACAGCCCCAGTATCCTTATGAGACAGAAGAGAACACACAGGGAGAAAATGAGTTAAATATACAAAACGTAAAGAAGCAAGGTACTAGTGGCCCATGCATGTAACCCCTAGCTACTCAGGAGGCTGAGCTCTGAGGATCAAGGTTCAAAGCCAACTAAGCAGTAAAGTCTATGAGACATCTACAATTATCTAGCAAAAAGCAGGACTTTGAGGTAGAGCACCAGCCTTCAACAAAAAAAAGGCAGAGAGAGAGACCTTGAGTTCAAGCCCCAGGACTGCCCCAAAAAACTGCAGTCTGGGCTGGGAACTGGAGGCTGAGATCTGAGAATTGTGGTTCAAAGCCCGCACAGGCAGGAAAGTCCTTATGTCCAATTAACCACCAGAAAACTAGAAGTGGTGCTGTGGCTCAAGTGCTAGAATGCTTGCCTTGAGCTGATGAGCTCAGGTACAACGCCCAAGCCCAGCATTCAAGCCTCATGACTGCCAAGAGAGAGAGAGAGAGAGAGAAAGAGGGAGGGAGGGAAGGAGGGAGGGAGGGAGGGAGGGAGGAGGAGAAGGAGAAGGAGAAGGAGAGGGAAGGAGGGAGGGAGGGAGGGAGGGAGGGAGGGAGGAAGGAAGGAAGGAAGGAAAGGAAGGAAAGGAAGAAAGAGCAAATGCAAATCTGGACAACTATGGGCAATCTGGAAGACACAAGGAGATCTTTTTTTTTGTACTGGTCCTGGGGCTGCAACGCAGGGACTGGGATGCTGTCCCTGAACTTCTTTTTGCTCAGAGCTAGTGCTCTACCACTTAAGCCACTCTGGCTTTTTCTGAGGGTTTTTTTTTTTTTTCGGTTCAGTCATGGGGCTTGAACTCCGGGCCTGAGTGCTGTCCCTGAGCTTTTCAGCTCAAGGTGAGCACTCTACCACTTGAGCCACAGCGCCACTTCTGGTTTTATGAGTGGTTTATTGGAAATAAGAGTCTCACGGACTTTCCTACCTGGACTGGCTTCAAACCTCAATCCTCAGATCTCAGCCTCCTGAGTAGCTAGTATTACAGGCGTGAGCCACAGGCACCTGGCTGTTTTTCTGAGTGGTTTATTGGACATAATCTCGTGGACTGTCCTGGCTGGGCTGGAGATCTTTGGAGGTCCTCAGATCTCCGTCTCTTGAGGAACTAGGTTTATAGACATGAGCCACCAGCAACTAGCTAGACACAATGATTTTGTGCAGGAGAAGCATGGACCTGCTATACCTTGAGCTCAGGTTTCTGGCCTCCAGAAGCATGGGAATAGATTAATGGGTTAAGCCATCCAATTTGCAGAGTCCTTTGTTGTAGCAGCCCTAGCAAACTGCTGTACCTACCAAAATTTCTTTCTTCAGCTTACATCAGCAAATAGCAAGAGGAGTGGTAAAATGGCAGAAAAAAAAATCTTCTAAATTGCCAGACATCATGATTAGGGAGAATAGCAGAACCCTGATTCGGAATGCTCACAAACTAGAGGATAGAGGATACCCCCCCCCAAACATTAAAAGGGGACTAGGTTAAAAAATAATGACTGGGCCACAGTCCCAGAAATTATGTGAAAGGAACAAAGTAGTAGGGACTTTATACAGCACTGGGATGGAGAGGATACCTAGACAAAATTCATCTCCAGCTGTCCAGACCCAGGGAAAAGGTTCTTCTCCCTCAGAATTCTGTACCAGAGCTCAGGATAAAGCTGAAACCACAGACAGGGTGGTGGATGACTGAAGACTTGGGGAAAGATTAGGTGATATGATGGCCAAAATGAAGGAACTGAGGCCACTTCCAACAAAAAGCCCATCAGGGAAAAATTACTGCTGCAGAATCCACGAGACACACACACACACACACATACATACACACAGAATCCACGAGACACACACACACACACACACACACACACACACACACACACACACACACACACACCTACCCCTGCATAAGCTTAAGCATCTACAAACACAAGCTACAGCCCAACGCATCACTGAATTCTCATTTGCTCCTAGCCAAACTGTGCCTTTGGGAAACTCATTTGGCACAAAATAATCTAGCATGCTTTGTTCTTCTGAAAATGGTTTCAAGAAATTAAAAGAGAAGGCCTCAATTATGCTCCAGAATCATAGCATTTAATAAGCATCTAAGAATGCCTCTCCCCACCAGCCCCCACCCCAAAAATTCTGATGTCCAACTTGGTTAAAATGAACTGTGTTTGCTTCCGTTTGTGTTTTTCACTGAAGCCTGGTGGATCAGCCTACTGTGCAGGTGACTGAGCTGAGTGCAGGCCAGTAGGGAAAAGTACACCCAGCTCAGCAGAACCCTGAAAGTGAAAGCTACTAGGTCATTATACAATCCCTCCCTGGCTAGACCAGATGTTTTCTGTTTTGAAAGTGCATAAAACAAATCATCACTCCTGGTAAGTGGCCTCAAGACTGGGTTCTCTTGGCAGATTATGAAACAAAACTCAAGTCCTTCATGCTGATGAATGGGGCAATCCAGACAAGGTCACCCTGTGTGGAACTCAACAGGATATGTGGTAGACCAGTAGCCTGGCCCAGGGGCCTAAGCTAGGGGTACCTCCGTTGCTTGGGCCAGGGAAGTGAGATGCCTTTGATCCATGCAAACGCCTTGACTGCCGGCCAAGCCCAGCATAGCAGTCAGCCCCTTTTTCTCATAGCTACAATTAGCAGAAAGGCACCATGTGTGCTAAAGGAAGCCCTCTGGCCAGGTTTCAAGTGACCAAACGATAAAAAAAAAGAAATCCAATTTAAAGTATTACTTGTTTCCACACTATTGCATACCTCCCCCAGCCCCTGCTGCCCCATAAAAAAAATAGGCCAACTCTGAATGTATTCCAGCAGCCAGATTAGACTGTTCATTTACTCACATGCCCAGTGCATGTGTGCAGCTACTGGTCCCTGTGGGCAATTGAGAGTACCAGCCCTGCCAGGAAGGTATCTGTAGAGGGGCTATTAGGATCATGCCATTTTGTTCACGGTCCACTTCAGATTCACCTTGGACCTGGTGTACATTTCCCCTTGTAATCCCTACTTGCTCCCTTTACAAAGGGAAGATAAGGCTGAACTCCTTAGTATCTATTTTCCAGAATCCTTTTTTTTTTTTTTGCCAGTCCTTGAGCTTGAACTCAAGACCTGGGTGCTGACTCTAAGCTTTTTTTTTTCCTTCAAAGCTAGCCTTTCTACACTTGAGACACAGCTCCACTTTTAGGGTTTTGGTGGTTAATAGGAATTAAGAGTCTCAGGGACAATTGAACTAAATTGAAACTTGAGGATAGGAATAGGAGTGGGGGAGAATGATACAAACACGGTAGCATTGATCAAAATGCATTGTCTGGGGGCTGGGAAGGTGGCTCAGTGGGAGAGCGCTTGCCTTGTATGCCCGAGGCCCTGGGTTCGATTCCTCAGCACCACATAAGCAGAAAAAGCCAGAAGTGGTGCTGTGGCTCAAGTGGTAGAGTGCTAGCCTTGAGTTGAAGAACTGAGGGACAGCACTCAGGCCAGAGTTCAAACCCCATGCCCGACAAAAAAAAAAAGGCCCCAGGGGCTGGGGTAGAGAGCTAGCCTAGCATATGTGAAAGCCCTGGGTTTCATTCCTCAATACCACAGAAAAGGCCAGAAATGGCACTGTGGCTCAAGTGGCAGAGTGCTAACCTTGAGTAAAAGAAGCTCAAGGGACAGCTCCCAGGCCCTGAGTTCAAGCCCCAGGACTGGCCAAAAGAGTTCAAATTTATCCCTTAACTTCAGAAACCACAAGTTGCTTCAACAGGAGAGCTGAAAGGAATGCAGACAATTTTCCTCAATAATAAAATAGAAACCCTGTTCTTAAGGATTTCTGTATAGACCCCAGTACCAATGTTATTTCTTGCCATCTTTCTTGATCTTATACTGCTTTAAATGGGTGATCCATATAATGGACAGCCCTGCATGTATGTCTAGATTAGCTATAGGGTCCCAATGTTATATCCCCAGGGAATCCACAAAGACATCCTACTACAAACCCAAGACCCAGGCACCCTGATAGAAGACAGAAAAAAAATGCTTCTCTTGTATAGACCTGGTCCATTTTCACCTTCACAAGGCTGAAATATTCCCTACCAAGCTCAAATACACTAGGGGCTGTCCTAAGGAAATAAGCAATTGTGACACATCAGGAAAAAGAGGGCATCACCTCTTGTTACTTGGTGTATAGTTTTAAGCTTTTTAAACCTGCGACCTTGGTGTATTGTTTTAAGCTATTTTTTTACCTGCTTCCTGGGCCAGTTCACCCCTCTTTAGACAACCTGGTGTTCCCCTGTTCCCGGGAGGTCACCATATTGATGCCAAACGTAGTGTGGCCTAATCAGCATAGCACTTTGTAGCCCAACTTCATGGACTCAAGTGATCCCCCAGGCTCAGCCTTCTAAGTAGCTGGGATTACAGATGCTGGCCACTGTGCCTGGTTTTAAGCTTTTTTAACCTCAAGAACTTCAGCTAACTGGGCACTGGTGGCTCGTACCTGTAATCCTAGCTACTCAGGAGGCTGAAATCTGAAGATCCCAGTTAGAAGCCAGCTGGCCAGGTCAGAAAACTCCTTCTGAGTCATACCTCCAATTAACCACCAAAATGCCAGAAGTGGAGTTGTGGCTGAAGTGGCAGAGTGCTAACCTTGCACACAAAAGCCCAGGGACAGCACCCAGGCCCTGAATTCAAGCCCCAGGACTGACACAAAATCAGAATAGAAATGAAAAAAAAAAAGAAGGGTTTGTAACCAAAAATTGTCTGAATTCCTTTCCTATCTTACCTTGATGCAGCACCTGACTTCTGAAATTAAAGGATAAATTTATATTCTGCACAAGGGTATTTTTAACTAGGAAGGGTGGAAATCCCATACTTCACCATCAAACCCCCACACCCATTGTTTTGCCCATTAGATCTCTCTTCCACATCAGGGTGGCTTAATCAGTGCATCATTTGTCCTGCAGAAGTGATTGGGCCAAAGGCAGAAGCGGATTCCAGCCCACGCTTTCAGCAGCTGCAGGTCCAACCACTCCACAGTCCACCCACTCCGCCGACACGCAGATGCTCTACAGCTCCGTGCAAGGGGAAGCACAAAATGTAGTCATCCTTTGTCCAAACCCCAGCTTCCAATGTCAGAGAACCAAAGCCTGGCTTTGGCTGTACAAGAGTTTCCACTTCACAGACAAACCAGTGTATTGGGTTGCCTAGATGGAGCTATAAACTGAAAAGAGGCAAAAAGAGACATTAGACCACAATCCACATTGAAATCATTCACATAGCTGCTTTAAAAATCCATTTGGCTGGGCACCAGCGGCTCATGCCTGTAATCCTAGGTACTCAGGCTGCTAAAAATCTGAGGATCACAGTTCAAAGCCAATCCAGGCAGAAAAGTCTGGGAGACTTTTATCTCCAATTAACCAGCAAAAAGCTGAGAATGAATCTGTGGCTCAAGTGATAGAGCATTCGCCTTGAGCAAAAGATCAGGGACAGTATATAGGCCCTGAGTTCAAATCCTAAGATCAGCACAAAAATAAAATAAAAATCCATTTGGTCTTAATTTGATGGTGGTATGATCATATACTGCAGGCATTGATCTAAAATCAGAACTGAATTCTAACATTCATTCTTTGTAAATTATATCTCAAAGAAATAAGTGATCAGGAGGTATCAACATCATCAGCATAATCCCTCTGCAAAGAATAAGATGAAAACATCCTCAATACAGACATAAACTTCAGAAACATTCAGAAAACGAATGAACTTCCAGAGATAATGTGATGGTCAAGCGGGTGGTTTCTGGGTATGCCTTAGTTGAACAGCTTGGTTTCATATCCCCAAATCCAGTCCTTTTTACAACAGCGGGAGGATGATGAATTTATCACACCAAACCAAGCTGGCATGAATGTGCAGAGCAGCATGAATACTAATAGCCAAGAAGTAGAAGCAATATAAGCAAAGAGGTAGTATGTGCACACCATGTGGTTATTTGGCCATAAAAGAATCGGTGTCCAGGGGCTGGGAAGGTGGCTCAGTGACAGAGCGCTTGCCTTGCATGCATGAGGCCCTGGGTTTGGTTCCTCAGCACCACATAAGCAGAAAAAGCCAGAAGTGGCACTGGGGCTCAAGTGGTAGAGCGTTAACCTTGAGCTGAAGAGCTGAGGGACAGCACCCAGGCACAGAGTTCAGGCCCCACAACCGGACCCAAAAAAAAAAAAAAAAAAAAAAAGAATCGGTGTCCAGTGCTGATGGCTGACGCCTGTAATCCTAACTACTCAGGAGGCTGAGGTCTGAGGATTGTGGTTCAAAGCCAGCCCATGCAGGAAAGTCCCTGTGAGACTCATCTCCAATTACCCACTCAAAAACTGGAAGTGGCACTGTGGCTCAAGTGGTAGAGTGTTAGCCTTGAACAAAGAGGCTCAGGAACAAAGTCTAGGTCCTAAGTTCATGCCAGACAACTGACAAAAAACATTTAAGGGGCATGGAAGTGTCGCTGTGACTCAAGAAGTAAAGCACTAGCCTTGAACACAAAGAGGCTCAGTAACAGCAGCCAGGCTCTGAGTTCAAGCCTCACAACTGAAATAAATCAATCGATCAATCAATTATCAACTGGGCTGCGAATGTGGCTTAGTGGTAGAGTGCTTGCCTACTACACATAAAACCCTGGGTTCGATTCCTCAGTACTACATACACAGAAAAGGCTGGAAGTGGTGCTGTGGCGCAAGGTAGAGTGCTAGCCTTGAGCAAAAAGGCTCAGGGACAGTACCCTGGCCCTGAGATCAAGCCCCACAACTGGCAAACAAAAACAAAAAAACCCTACAATCTAAGCCTTCAGATTCCTGCTTACTCTAGGGTAACCAGAACTTCCCCCTCTCAACCACAAACCTTCCCAGGCTCAGAGACAGGTGGAACCCAGACCAGATGAGGTGCTAGAAAGTGGTGAGATGCTCCTTACCATCCCTGTCCATCATCACTAGTAGCTGTGATGGTACAGAGGCTTGCTCCCAGGGACTAGAGAAGAGCCAGTTACAGGCTGCCACTCAGCTTTCTCGCCACCAAGTGCCTGAAGTCCTTCAATCACAGCAGTGAGGTGCGGCTGTTAAATGCTGAAAGGGACAACTAAGAAAATGATTTGGAAAGATGATTGTTAGAGCATCAACTGTCAGGTTCATAAAGAGGAGGAACCAAACCAGGAAAAACTGCAGAAAGACTGACTGAAATTAAATTAACAGCCAGGCAACATCAACATAGAAATAACACCCAAGTTCTATTCAAGCAAATATGCATTAAGACAAGCCAAATGGGAATATTTATTGAGTACAACCACAATGATTATGTCTTAAAACTCACAATGCAAAGTTATAGCAACAGGGGAATGCGTTGCTAATTATGGCACGGCTCTGCCTTCCCACTGCCAACACAAGGGAAAGCAATTAAAGTGACATTTCCCAAGGACATGGTAGGGCCAGCCTCTAGTCACCCTCCTTTAACCTCTACTGGAAGGCGGGCAGGAGCCCACAGCGTCACTTTAACAATGATCGAGTGACTCCAAGAGCCAATCCTCTTATAAATTTTAAGTAAGGCTCATAAAAAAATAATCCATGACTCACAATTCTAAACCCTCTTTGTTTTGGAATCAAAATGATTGTTCCCACTCCTTCCCAGAAGGATAGCTTTCTCTGTAAGATTAGTGTCAAAAGGAGAGACAAGGGCTGGGAAGGTGGCTCAGTGGTAGAGCGCTTGCCTTGCATGCCTGAGGCCCTGGGTTCGATTCCTCAGCACCACATAAGCAGAAAAAGCCAGAAGTGGTACTGTGGTTCAAGTGGTAAAGCACTACCCTTGAGCTAAAGAGCTGAGGGACAGCACCCAGGCCCAGAGTTCAGGCCCCATGACTGACCAAAAAAAAAAAAAGAAGGCATCCAGACAAGATGAAATGTCCAGCCTTTCTGTTCAGGTTCTCACGGTAGCCACAGTTCTCTCTGAGGTGCAGAAAGGGTCCCCAGCCACCACCTCCCCTCACGCCCTCACCTCAGAGAGACTGGTCTCAAGCCAGCCCACAGACAGACCGAAAGTACTAATTCCCTTCAGCTACATCAGAAGGGAGTGAAATGTCTCTCCCCCCCCCAAAGTAGAACGTGTGAGATGGCCACTTTTGTTATCCACGAGAAGGACTTTGTTGACATTATGACTTATCTAGCTTTCTTCCCAATGACTTTAGGTTGACAGAACACTTGCACACCAGCCCCCTCCCTCCTTACTGCTATTTGTTTCCATAAGCAATTGAAGAGTGTGTCTGAGTGTGTGTGCCTGACTGTGAATCCACAATGAAAAAGTGTTTACAACAGTTGGGCCTTTACAAACTTTGGGATAGCAAGAGGCACAAGTACATCAAAGCTGTCTCTGAAGAGCCCCTCCCTCAGCATTCCCATTGTCTGCCGTGGCCACAGCACTATCAGTGAAGCACACATTTGGGTCCCTCAGAACCGACCTCCAAGGGGATTGACTACTCCCAGGCTAGGGGGCATATGCAAGCAGAAATAAATGCCACGGGACAATAGCACAAAGATAAAAGACAAAGGACACAAGTCAAACCTATCCAAACACAGAGGGCCATGTGCTGTGATAGACTCCAGATGACAAAAGGCCAAGTGGGAAGCATGAGAATCTGTACTTGAAATTTTTTCCAGATGGCTCAGAACAAAACAACCACTATCACTGGGTTTTTAAAGGTCGAATGGTAAACTCATTCTGTAAAATGCTACAAAGGCTGGGTGGGCACTGGTGGCTCAGGCCTATAATCCTAGCTACACAGGAGGCTGAGATCTGAGAATATCATGGTTCAAAGGCAGCCCAGACAGGAAAGTAGGTGAGACTCTTATCTCCACTAACCTACAAAAAAATAAAACAAAAAACTCTAAGTGGTGCTGTGGCTCAGGTGGTAGAATGCTTGAGCACAAAAGCTCAGGGACAGCACTTAGGACTTGAGTTCAAGCCTCAGGACTGGCATAAAAAAAAGCCAGAAGTACAGTTATGGCTTAAGTAGTAGAATATCAGCCTTGAGCCAAAAGGCTAAGCCAGAGCTTGAAGCTCTTAGTTCACAATCGAGTACCCATGCACTCACACACAAAAATAGTATTTAGCCAGGTGCTGGTGGCTCATGCCTATAATCCTAGCTACTCAGAAGGCTGAAATCTGAGGGTCACAGTTCAAAGCCAGCCTGAGCAGGAAAATCTATGAGATTCTTTTTTTTTTAATTGTGAAAATACTGTACAGAGGAGTTACAATTACATGGGCAAGATAATGAGTACATTTCTTATCAAGCATTGTAGCCTCCTCCTTTGTTTACCCTTCCCATCCCTT
>NW_012267310.1:2437226-2439496 GCF_000151885.1 Dipodomys ordii | reverse complement strand
GAAAAAAGCCGGAAGTGGCGCTGTGGCTCAAGTGGTAGAGCGCTAGCCTTGAGATGAAGAGCTCAGGGACAGCGCCCAGGCCTAGAGTTCAGGCCCCACGACTGGACCCCCCCCCAAAAAAATGCATTGTCTGCATAACCTGACTTACAGAATTTTAACATCTTTATATAACTATTTAATAATATCTTTAAAAAAAAAAAGACTTTCCTTTAGCTGGGTGCCAATGGCTCACGCCTTTAATTCTAGCTACTCAGGAAATTGAGATCTGAGGACTGCGGTTCAAATCCAGCCTGGACAGGAAATTCCATGAAACGTCATTCTGCTAAGCCAAGTAAGATATATTTATTAAGTCAACACACTACTATATCAAAATTGGAACATTTTAATTTTTTTAAAAGAACATTCAATGTCTTTAAAAATTAGACTACATTGCTGGGAGCTGGTGGCTCATGCCTGTAATCGTAGCTACTCAGAAGGCTTGAGATATGAGGACCACAGTTCAAAGCCAGGCTGGGCAGGAAGGATTCCAATCTCAAACTATCAGAAAACTAACTGAAAGTGGAGCTGTGCCTCAAGTGGTAGAACACTAGTCCTAAGCAGAAAAGCTCAGTGAGTGCCCAGGCCCTGAGTTCAACAACAAAAATAAAATTCGAATACATGAGGGATGCAGAAAGGAAGGGAGGGAAGAAAGGTGAACAAATGCAATCATTCTATGTGGAAAATGAACTACCTTGTGGGTAGGTATAGGAGGGAGACAAGGGATGATTGATAGTGGCCAAAGAAATGTGCTGGGTCTCAGTGGCCACTCCTGTAATCCTAGCTACTCAGGAGGCTGAGGACTGCAGTTCAAAGCAGCCAGGACAGAAAAGTCCCCATGAGACACTTTTCTCCACCTAACCATTCAAAAACCGGAAGTGATGCTGTGGCTCAGGTGGTAGAGTGCTAGCCTTGACCACAAAGTAGTGCAAGGACAGTGCCCAGGCCCTGAGTTCAAGTCCTACAACTAACAAAAAAAAGGGAAAAAAAGATTTTCCTGCCCAGGCTTTCTTTGAACCATGATCCTCAGATCTCAGCCTCCTGAGTTTGCTGGATTACAGACTGAGCCACAAGTGTCTGGCTCAGAATTGGGACTTTAGGATAAAAACTGAAAGCTAAAATTCTGAGCCACATTAAGCTTTAAGTGGTAACTTTGCTGAGTCATCCTGGTATGAGGTGTTCAGTAAGTATTTCATGGGTAAATGAAAAAAATACTTCATTTGGCTCAACTAATCCCTTTTAATTTGCTGGATCTCTTCAAAGTATCTAGAATGTCTTTACCAGTAATTTGCAAATCCAGGCTGCACATTATAAATCACCTGAGGAATAATTCCAATGCCATGTATCAGATCAATTAAATAAAAATCTGGACTGGTGCTGGTGGCACACACCTGTAATCTTAGCTACTCAGGAGGCTGAGATCTAAGGATCAAAGTTTGAAGCCAGCCCAGACAGAAAAGTCACTGTGAGATTCTGATCTCCAATTAACTACTCAAAAAATGAAGTGGTGCTGTGACTCAAAATGGTAGAGCACTAGCCTTGAGCAAAAGAGCTCAGGGACAGCGCCCAGGTCCTGAGTTCAAGCCCCACAACTGCAAAAAAAAACAAAAACAAAAAAATCCAAGGAGGGACCCAGATATCAGTATTTTTTAAATCTCTCTATGAAATTGCAATGTGTAGTTATAGTTGAGAGCCACTGATCTAAACCACACTAAATGGAAAATCAAAAAGAGCTGGGAATGTAACATAGTGATAGAATGTGGGCTTAGCATGAGTTGAACACCCTGGACAAGTAAATAGAAAAGGAAAAAAAATCTCCCTACTATCTCCATACTGCATACTGTCAAGTCCCAAAAGTTATTGAAAACATTCAATAAAATGGACCTGAATTGAAGCCACAGATTAACTTATGAGGTGCCCCAGAAAAGCGCTTTGCAATTATATTGACTTTTTCAACCTTGTGTGCCTGTTTAGTACAAAACATGTAACAAGACTAAACAAATGGAAATTGTTCTATCAGGTGAGAGATTGACAATGTTGTATGAAAGACTATTCCTCACAGGACTTTGTCCACTCACTAAATGTCAATGACGCCCAAGTCAAAAATTACATGCCTATTTGTTAGGAAATGGAAAAACTTGGAAAAATTATATTAAGTGAAGTAAGCCAGGCCCAAAGAAACATAGGTCCCATGGTTTCCCTTATTTGCAATATCTAGTATATGTATGAGTCAA
>NW_012267310.1:2407345-2424241 GCF_000151885.1 Dipodomys ordii | reverse complement strand
CTTAGGGTTCATTTCCCTAACATCAACTTATCTGACCTTTTCTGCTTGACTCAGACATATACTAGTTATTGCAAATAAGGGAAACCATGGGACCTAAGTTTCTTTGGGCTTGGCTTACTCCATTTAATATAATTTTTTCCAAGTCTTTCACCCCTCAGTAGATTAATGGACCAAGAAAATGTGGTATATATACACAATGGAATTCTATGAGACTCTTATCTTGGATTAAACACCGACAAGGGTGAACCACTAGTGCCCAGCTGGGATTTCTACTTTTTTTTTGTCAGTAATGGGCTTTGAACTCAGGGCCTGGGCACTGTCCCTGAGCTTCCTTTTGCTCAAGGCTAACGCGCTACCACTTGAACCACAGTGCCACTTCCAACTTTTTCTGTTTATATGGTACTGAGGAATCAAAAACCCAGGGTTTCGTGCATGCAAGGCAAGCATTCTACCACTAAGCCACATTCCCAGCCCCGGATTTCTAATTTTTAAGGCATATACAGACATCACAACACTGGCAACAAACGAAAACAGATCCACTTTAGAAAATGGGAGTATATTTAAGAGTGCCAGTCTCCATTTCAAAGTTTCAAATCATTCATCTGAACTTCCAGTCTGGGAACCAATAAAAAGTACAGAAAAATAAACTCAAGTAAATGTAGGAAAGTGCAATAGAAATCAATGAAACTGAAAACCTATCAACTATTTTTTTTAAAGCAAACAGCTAGATTTTTTTAAAAGACCAATAAGGGGCTGGAGGCACGACTCAGTTGGTAAAGTGCTGTGAAAGCAGCAAGAATCAAGTTCAAGTTTTAGTCATGTACCTAAAAAGAAAAAAAACCAATAAAATAATAAACTAACAAGACTGGGAGAGGGGAAGACACATTGGCAAGCTTTGAAAAAACAAGAGCTATCATTACAGACTCTATAGACCCCAAGAGGATATGAGAATACCACAAATGGCAACTTACAAATGAAATGGGCCAATTCCTCTAACATCACCAATAACCACAACTCAGCTAATGTACCCCTACAAACAAGGAAATTCATTTTGCAATTTAAAATTCAAAAAAAATCTTTTTTATTGTGAAAATACTGTACAGAGGAGTTACAATTACATGGGCAAGATAATGAGTACATTTCTTGGTGAGTTCTACCAAACATCTAAAGAAGAATTAACAGAGGCCTCCCAGTTTATGAAACAACATTATCATAAACCAAAACCAAGCAAAGATAGGCAAAAAGAAGAAAGTTACAGTTCAAAATCCCTTATGAATACATACACAAACTCCTTATTAATACTTAACAAAATGCTTAACAAAAAAAAATAGGATCCAATAATACAGAAAATTCCATATCATGACCAAGTGAAATTTACTTCAGGTACACAAGGCTAGTTCAAAAAAAAATCTGATCCACGTTACTACAAGGCTAAGGAAAAAAATCATGACCATATTAAATGAAGCAAAAAAAAGTATCTGCTGAAATTCAATACCTATTCAAGATAAAGACACAGGCCAGGTCCTGGTGGCACACACCTGTAATCCTAACTACTCATGAGGCTAAGATTTGAGGTTCATGGTTCAAAGCCAGCAGGGGCAGAAGTTCTTGAGATTCTTCTACTACCCACACACATATACACATACACGCATACAAGCTAGAAGCTGAGCTGTGGCTCAAGTGGTAGAGTGCTAGCCTTGAGTACAAAAGCTCAGAGACAGCACCCAGGACCAGAGTTCAAGCGCCAAGACCAGGAATATGTGTATGTATGTATATATATACATATATAATATATATTATTAATTAAATTTAAAAATAGGAATAAATAAAATTCTACTTTAATAAAGCCTTCAAATCACAAGTTTGCCCATTATTTTCCACATCTTTTGCCAGCCAAACTTTCCAAAGTTCCAAACTTTCAGGAAGTTAAATTCATACTTATTTATAAACTGATGCTTCTTTAGCCACTGGCACAATTTCAAAGTATTCAGTCTTAAGTATTACAATTAGCGTTAAGCATTTTATGTATCATTTGACACTCTTCCAAACATAGTACTGGCCATCCCATCCAACAACACAGTGTGTGGGATTTTTTTTTTTCTATCATTAGCACCTTCCAGGGGAGACAGAAATAAAGGTGAACGTTAAACTTCACAGAATCAAGTCAGCTCAGGAATCTGGAACATGCAACTCCTTTCTTTGAGCTCCTTTTGGTATGAAGCTTAGGACTCAATATACTTGATAGCAGTACTGACACTAACTCAGTGGCTCTACTGGATACAGACTAAGATATCAGTACAATGAAATTCAGGCCCAGCACACCTTAAGGCAGTAGTTTTGGTTGGGGTCTGGAAAAGTGCCGTGTTGTTAAGGGCTTAAAAGAGCATTTGTGCATAGTTTACATCGTTGGTTTATAGATCCAATTGAGGAGGTTTCCTTGCTTTTCAAAAGCACTGAGCCTGTAATTAAACTACCATGAAATGGTGGTTGGAGCCACAAGGCACACCAGCAGGCTACGGTTACAATTACAGTAAAACGGTGGATTAAAAACGCGTGGAATAAGTAGTGACTCCGCAAAACTAAACTCAATAATAGCCTTATTGAACATATTTTTATATAGACAACCACAATACAGTAATTCTTCACATATTTTTTGGACACAAGATCTTACTACACAGCCTAGGCTAGCCTCAAACTCTCCATCCTCCTGACCCAGCCTCTGGAAGGGGCTCAAATGAGAAGTGTTATCACCCCACAACACTCTGACAATTTTTATTACCTACCCCTTCCTCCAAAGAATTCTTAAAATTGAGTTAAGACTGTTGCAATTTAATGATAAAGCCCAATAATTTCAAATCTTCCAGGTACTCAGTTCAAAGCCTAAAGCTCTTTCAAAGCTCCTTAATGCCACAGCACTTCAATCTCCATCTCCTAAGAAAGTAGCTAAGGCTTTTGCAGCTGCCAATTCAAATACAATGTAATGGTATACAGAGGATAAGAAGTTTCCTCCAATGCAAAACCAAACCAGCTTTCTCACCTCAAGAAAACAAAACAAAAGAACACAAGACTAATTGTCTACCAGTTATTCAACTGGAATCAGTCCTGAATGTTTCACACAGGCCTTCAAGCTTCCCTGGAAAAGCATCACTTCACTATTAAACACGTCTCTCTCTCTCTCCCCTTAGTGAGGGTAGAGGTCACTGGCTGAGCCTTGCTTAACCCAGTCAATTTCTTCAACAGCCAGTTTCCTTCCCACACCATTTAAATCAAGAATTACCCAGTGAGAACTAGAAGAAGCTGTTTGTACAAGGTACTTTTACATAGGTTATCGCAACTGGCTTAACGCAAAGGACACACTCTAAGTACCATACTTTATATAGTTATTTATAAAGTTGTGGGTTTTTTTTTTTAATGGTAAGCTCACAGAACAAATTATCCTGTCTGGAGAAAATCGCAATCAGTGCAATTACCATGATCAGGCCTGGCTCAAGCCTCTCATACTAGCTATGCAGGAGGCTGAGTCCTGAGGATCCCAGTTCAAAGCCAGCCTAGGCAGGAAAGTCTGTGAGACTCTTATCTCCAATTAACCACCAAAAAAAAAAAAGCTGCAAGTGGAACTGTACCTCAAATGGTAGAATGTTAACCTTGAGCAAAAGAAGCTCAGGGACAACTCCAGGCTCTGAGTTCAAGCCCCAAGAGCAACACTTGCATGGAAGCATGAGTGGGCACACATGTGCATTTTCAAACACAATTAACACGGGAGAGAAAACTTATGCGAAGAGGGGATGGGGGGAAAGAATCTTCTTCCAAAGAAGTCAGTTGTGGCCACTAGAAAAGCAAGGAGCAGAAATAAAAAACTCACTCAGATATAGGTTGCCAAAAGAGGAAGAACTGGGTAGAAATAGATCTAGTGCATATTTATCTGGAATTTAGACTTCACTCACAAGGTAATGGGGGGCCTTGGGAAGCTTTTAAAATGAGATGGGGGGGCTGGGAATGTGGCTTAGTGGTAGAGCGCTTGCCTATAATGCATGATTCCTCAGTACCACATAAAAATAATAATTTTTAATATTAAAAAATAAATGAGGTTAGGGGATACTGGGATTCTGTTGAATCTAATGATCCAGCTCTTCCTTCCCAAAATGGAGTTATATATATATAGTGAGGCTCTGGACAAGAAATGAAGCCAAAAAAACAGATGAACAATCTGAAAAACAAAACTGACTGGTAGTTGGGATGAAGTTGCCAAAGATTTAAGATGTTCTGAGGCTTGTTTTTGTGTATCAGTCCTGGGGCTTGAACTGAGGGCCTGGGCACTGTCCTTACGCTTCTTTTGCTCAAGGCTAGTGTTCTACCTCTTGAGACACAGCACTACTTCCAGCATTTTGGTAGTTATTAGAGCTAAGAGTTTCAGACTTTCCGGCATGGACTGGCTTTAAAGCTGGGATTCTCCTATCTCAACCTCCAGAGTAGCTAGGATTACAGGTGTGAGCCACCTAGTGTCTGTCAATTTTGTGGTTAGTTGGTTTTGTTTTTAATGAAGAACCAATTAGAGTGGACCCTCAGGGGTTCAACAGCATCAGAATCTGTGTAAGAAAGACACTCTAAAATGCAAATTTCAGAAACTCAAACTCCTCCCAGACAGATTCAATCTAGATTGAATGCAGATTGCCCTAGTTTGCATTGAATCCCACACCCAAAGAGCGCCAGTAGGCTCCATAGTGAAAGCCAGGAAGGGGCTAGAGCACACATTAGTAGAACAAAGGGGAATGGAGTTTAATAGAAGAGGGGATGAGAATGCTGGAGAAGCCCTCTTCCTACTCTCTGACAAGAAAAGTGCTAAATGCAATCAAAATTGGCTTTTGCAACTGCCAGGCACCGGTGGCTTATGCCTGTAATCCTAGCTATTCAGGAGATTGAGAGCTGGAGAATAGCAGTGAAAAGCTAGCCCAGGCAGAATAACTAGCAAAAAGACTAGGCTGGAGGTGTCACTCAACTGTGAGGAGTGTCAGGCAAAGCCATCTTGTCTTCAGGGTGGAGAAAGGTGAAGTCCCACCTCCCAGGTGATAGGCGTGCCAGAATTCCTAGAGGCAGGGGCGGGGACTTGGACAATTGGTTACTGGACCTGTCAGTCCAGTGCCTTGAACTTGGGAGAATCCAATGCGACCTAGGGGCTCCCTGACGCTGACACTATTTAGAAGCAGACCAGCTCAGGCGACATCACAACATGCTTCATGTCTGTGTCTCCTGGCTCTCCTCCAGTCGCCATGGCGTTCCACTTCAGCTGTCCATTGGTGTTCATCTGGTTTGTTAGCATTTTTTCTGCTCTCTCAGTTTTCTAGTAGTGCTAAGTGTATTGGAGGGGCTGCACAACTCTGAGACAAGAGGCCACCTGCAGACACCAGCTTGTTAATAAAGACTCCCAATTCAACCTCTCAAAAAAAATGTTAGCCATAAGCAAGCAAGCCTAGCAAGCATGATGTCCTGATAATAAGACATTACTGACGGGCTGGGAAGGTGGCTCAGTGGTAGAATGCTTGCCTTGCATGCACGAGGCCCTGGGTTTGATTCCTCAGCACCACATAAGCAGAAAAAGCCGGAAGGGCACTGTGGCTCAAGTGGTAGAGCGCTAGCCTTGAGCTGAAGAGCTGAGGGACAGCGCCCAGGCCCAGAGTTCAAGCCCCATGACCAACAAAAAGAAAAGAAAAAAAAAAGAAAGGTACTCATTACCTGACTTAGGTTAACTTTAACCCCTCTCTACATGACCTTTATAATAATAAAAAAATAAAATTAAAAAACCAAAATGAGAAGGTACTCTTGATATAAAAAATAAAATACAAGTGATAGAGGGAGTAAAGCTGATTAAAACACCCTAAGCATGTGTGAAAATGTGCCAATGAATCTCCTCTGTATAACTAATATTTACAATAACTAATATTTACAATGTATAACTAAAAAAATAAAGAGAAATTGGATTGCTGAGGTTTCATACTTGGTTATGCCAATTTAAATCACACAAAGACAGTGTGCCTCCATGAGAAAGCAATTAACGGAACAGCAAAAAACAAAGCAGCTCAACAAAAATGGGCACGGGCACTGGTAGCTCACGCCTGTAATCCTAGCTACTCAGGAGGCTGAGATCTAAGGATCATGGTACAAAGTCAGCTCAGGCAGAAAAGTCCTTGAGTCCAATTAACCACCAGAAAACCAGAAGTGGTGCTGTGGCTCAAAGTGGTAGAGTTCTCCCCTTGAGCTGAAGAGCTCAGGGACAGCACCCAGGCCCAGAGTTCAAGTCCCACGACTGACAAAAGAAAAAAAAAAGTCTGAGATCTGATGATTAAGGTTCAAAGCCAGTCTAGGCAGGAAACCTGCTAGCAAAAAGCCAGTAGTGTAATTGTCACTCAAGTGCTATAGTATACCAGCTTTGAGCTGGGGGGGGTGCGTTAAGGGACAGTGCCTAGGCCCTGAGTTCAAACCCCAGTGTTCAGTTTGATATTAAGTGCTGGTCTAGCCCTGGGCTTCTAATACCTGGGAGCATGGTCCATCTTCTTCCTCACACACAGGAAGAAGGTAACGTATCATGAGACTTCCAAAAAGGACCAGAGACATTCTGATAATGATTTATTTCTGGATTGCTGAAATGCCTAGTCAGAGCTCCAAGCAGAATGTAGATTGTCACTCTACTTGGGCACTATTAACATTTTGAGCTGCCAATGCACGGACTGTTGTGGGCATTAACAGATAGGATCCTTGTCCTCTACCTCCTGGCCATGAGCAGCACCTCTCCAAGTTATAACAACCAAAAATGCCCCAGATATTGCCAAATGTCCCTCAGTGTGGTGGTAATGAAGCACCCAAATGAGAATCATTAAACTAAGAGGCTTCACAATTATAGAAGCAGCGACGGTCTTGTAATCAAGTTCACACGGCCTTAAACTCCAGCATACTTAGAAGTGGAAACCCTCAAGCCTGGTGTGGCAGCACCTGCAATCTCAGCATTTGGGAGGATGGGGGAGAAAGAGCTGGCGTTTTGCGGCCACCCTGGGATGTACATATTAAGAACCTCTCACTTAGCAGTAGCAGAAAATCTTGAATTTTCTAGGAAGTTTAGAATGTCTTGAAACTTGGGAGATATTTTAGACAGACGTTTAAAAATGTACATGCTAATTTTAAAAGTAAAATTATTCTAGCTGAACACAGGTGGCTCACTCCTGTAATCCTAACTAGTCAGGAAGCTGAGATCTGAGGATTGCAGCTCAAAGCCAGTCCAGGAAAGAAAAGTCCCTGAGACCCTTAGCTCCAATTAACCACCACCCAAAGAAAAGCAACCCAGAAATAGAGTTAGCCTTCAATGGAAATGGCTACATGACAGTGACCAGGCCCTGAGTTCAAGCTCCAATACTCCCAATAAACTCACACACATGTGTGTAGAGGAATAAGAAATAAATTATTCTACAAGAGTAAATCATAAGCCAGATGCCAGCAGCTCACTCCTGTAATCCTAGCTGCTCAGAAGGCTGAAATCTGAGGATCAAGGTTCAAAGCCAATCATGGCAGGAAAGTCCATGAGACTCTTATCTCCAATTAACCAAAAAGCCTGAAGTGGAGCTGTGGTTCAAGTGGTACAGTGCCAGCCTTGAACAACAACAACAAAAAAGCTTAAGGACAGCATTCAGGTCTTGAGTTCAAGACTCAGAACCCACACCAAAAGAAAAAAAAAGAGTAAAGCACGGGGCTGGGAATGTGGGTTAGTGAGTGCTTGATTAGCATGCACAAAGCCCTGGGTTTGATTCCTCACCACTACGTACACAGAAAAGGCTGGAATTGGTGCTGTGGTTCAAGTGGTAGAGTGCTAGCCAGAGCAAGAAGCTCAAGGACAGTGCACAGGCTCTGAGGTCAAGCACCAGGACTGGCAAAAAAACAAAAACTAAAACTAAAAGAGTAAAGCATAATAGTCTTACCTTAGATGATTGAAGATTTAATAGCTGTATGTCATTGTTATAACACAAAGTTGCTCCAGAACCAGACTCTAAGACACAATGCTGATTAGTATTTGTATTGGTATCAATTGTCAGGTTAGTAGGTTAGAATAGTGATACAGTCTATTGAGTGCTTCATCTGTGGATTATCTGTTTATCCAGAGGCATTATATTCATTCTTTCCCCCCCCCACCCCTTGTGGGGCTTGAACTCAAGGCCTGGGGGCTATCCCTGCCTCTTGGTGCTCAAGGCTAGCGCTCTACCACTAGAACCACACAGCCATTTCCAGTTTTTGAGTAGTTCAGTGGAGATAAAGAATCCCACAGATTTCCTGCCCAGCTTGGCTTTGAACGGGAATCCTCAGACACCAGTGCCCAGCTAAACTCATTTATAAGGAATCCCTGAGCTAAACTTCCAAGCCTAAACTTTTTTTCAGTGAAACAAAAAGTTGAAAAAAAAAACTCACTGAGCCTATTTATTAATCTTTAACATAAACGCAACAAGACCTACCACAGAGCCAGTAGCAATTAATAAGTAGCCCTTTTGAATTGTAGCCAGTTGTATGTTTTCAATGACAGACAGGGATCAGGGAGATTTGCATAGAAATTTACTGCTAGATAAGAGAAACATAAACACAATGGAAAGTCCAAGCTCTTTCCTTCCAGACTAGGGTCCAAATTTGGAATTCAAGGGCTCTCAAGGCACCAATAGATCCAATTCAAAGGGCTTATGAACTTGTGTGGGGGGGAGATAGCTATATATTACCAACTATTCCTAGGTCATTATCACCAGTGAAATCACAATTTCTATTAATCTGAGTCCAGAACTAGAACTCAGTACCTGATGGTTTTGCTCATTGGCTAGTGCTCTACCAACAGAGCCAAGCTTCTAACCTCCAAATAACGGATTTTCATATTATACACTAGGATTGAAATATTGATTTTGGTCAATTCTCCCTTAAAATTATGTAAGTTAGGCCAGGCATGGTGGCTCACACCTGTAATCCTAGCTACTCAGGAGGCTGAGATCTGTTCAAAGCCAGCCCAGGCAGGAAAGTCCATGAGACTCTTATCTCCAATAAACCACTCAGAAAACCGGAGGTGATGCTGTGGCTCAAGTGGTAGAGCTCTAGCCTTGAGCTGAGGGGCAGTGTCCAGGCCTAAAGTTAAGCCCCACGACCAACAACAACAAAAACAAAGTAAGTTATTAGCACCACTGCTACCTCTTATTATTTCATGTGTTAATGAAGAAGAAACGCATTTTAATTAACTGTGTAACTTTATGAATTTCAAATACTAATTGTCAGCTAGGCACCAGTGGCCCTAGCCTCTAATCCCAGCTACTCATGAGTCTGATGCTGAGGATCTTCAGCCAGCCTGAGTAGGAAAGCCCTTAAGACTTTTTATCCCCAATTAATCACCAAAAAGCCAGAAGTGGACCTATAACAAGTGGTAGAGTGCTAGCCTTGAGCAAAAATGCTCAAGGACAGCATCCAGGCCCTGAATTCAAGCTCAGGAAAGAAAGCAAGCTTGGGGTGGGGTGGGAGGGAGGGAGGGAGGGAGGGATTGAAAAAAAACCACATCATACTGGGCTGGGAATGTGGTTTAGTGGCAGAGTGCTTGCCTAGCATGCATGAAGCCCTGGGTTCGATTCCTCAATACAACATACACAGAAAATGTCAGAAGTAGCTCTATGGCTCAAGTGGTAGAGTGCTAGGCTTCAGCCAGGCCCTGGGTTCAAGCCCCAGGACTGGCAAAAAGAAAATCACATCACAGAACTGCAGTATTAGGAAAAATTACTGACAATAGGGGGAAAACATTTGAATCCAGGCTCCACAAGGCATCTGACTCACCCTCGAGTCACTTCCAACACACACATGCCAGGAGTAATGCCTTTCGACTCATTATCACCAATTAAAATAAATGTTTTCAGAGACCTCACACATAGATTTCTCCCTAAGTATCCCTTTTATTGAAAAGGCATTTAAAAGATTCCAATCTAGACAGATCTCTTATTTCCAACTATGAATTTACAAGAGAATGGCTGTTTTGCCTCAAATGAAGTGACAAGAGTAGTAATGAAACATCAGTTCTTCCAGAACATTTTGTAAGGACTCTAGAAACCACACATCCCTACAAAATGTTTTTTTTTCTACATTGCTCATCCTTTTGCCAAAGCTTTATCTTCAGTTAATACACTAGAAATTAAAATATCAATTAAAATATTAATTAAAATATTAAAAATTAATGTTATTTTCCCTCTTAAGATTGTCTATCCTGCTTTACATGTGCACTCTAACATATTCATTTACCCTCAATCTTTTTTTTTTTTTGGGGGGGGTCAGGTGGCTTGAAGTCCAGGCCTTCCTAGGTGTTGTCCCAGAGCTCTTTTGCTTAAGGCTAGTGCTTTACAATCTGGAGCTACAGCTCTACTTCCCGTTTCCTGGTGGTTTACTGGAGATAAGCATCTCATACACTTTCCTGCCTGGGCTGGCTTTGAACTGCAGTCCTCTAGATCTCAGCCACCTTGGTAGTTAGGATTATAGGTGTGAGCTACCAGTTCCAGGCATCCTCAATCTTTTTTTTTTTAAACTTTACTTTGTTTGCACAAGTACATTTAGATGCCTGATTCCCATCTTGCCAACAGAGAACCTACCAGTTTCTCTTCCTGTCCTCCAAATTGAGCATCCCTGGGTTCTCTTCTTGGAGCAGTGTCAGCTCCAAAGGGTGAAATTTTTCTTCCATGTTAAATCTTTCTAGCATGTTAAGTGAAGGCTTCCCCCTTCTTGCAGAATAGCACAACAGAAGCAGCTCACTGCAGCCACCACAGCAAGAGGCAACACCTAAGTTAAGCAGGTTTATGGCTTCTAGGTAAGGAGAAAAGGAAGTTTTGCTAGGATCTTCCCCGCCCATGCTGAGATCACTCTCCCTGAAGTCTAGAATAGAGCTGAGTGTTCCCATGGTGCTTACCCCAGGGACACTTCCCAGGCTCACCCCTATCAGCTGGGGAACATTTCTCCAAGCCTCACTCTCCTCATCAATAAATGGAACATGCTAGAGCCATGAAGTTGGCAAGGCAATGCTCAGCAAAGCACTAGCAATCTTACCAATTCCACCACCCAAATACTGTTTTATCTCCACATTCTTCCCAGCAGGCTCCTCACCTAAGAATTGTGGAAAGTGGATGGGTATTGGTAGCACATGGTTAGAATCCTAGCTATTCAAGGATTCTGAGGTCCATGGGTCTCAGTTAGAAATTAGCCTGGGCTTACAAGTCCTTGAGGCTCTTCAATTAAACAGCAAAAAGCCAGGAAAGAGGGTATGACTCATGCAGTAAAATATCAGGCTGGATTGAAAAAGCTAAAAGAGACTGGGACACCAGTGACTCACGCCTATAATCCTAGCTACTCAGGAGGCTGAGATCTGAGGATCATGGTTTGAAGCCAGCCGGAGCAGAGAAGTCCGAGAGAAACTCTTATCTCTGATTAACCACTCAAAAACCAGAAATGGAGCTGTGGCTTAAATGGTAGAGCACTAGCCTTGAGAATAAAGATGCTCAGGGACAGTGCTGAGGCCCTGAATTCAAGCAGCAGGACCAATGGGAAAAAAAAGCTAAGGGACAGTGTCCAAGCCCTCCTTTAGTTCAAGTCCCAGTACCAGAACAGAAAAAAAAAATGTAGAAACTAAGGCAGGCACTGGTGGCTCATGCCTGTAATCCTAGCTAGTCAGGAGACTGAGATCTCAGGATTGTGGCCGAAAGCCAGCCTGGAAGGCATCCCTGAGACTATCTCAAATCAGGAGAATGCTAAATTGAAGGCATAGTTCAAGTGGTATAGCACCAGGAATGCAAGGAAAAAGCATAGGCAAAGGTAACAAAAGGGACAGAGTTCAAGTCCCGTTCCACCGCCACCACCCCCAAAAAGTGGGAACTAACTACAGGATACTTTTTTCTCCAAGTTACTTTTTTTGTGTCAGGATTGTGACTTGAACTCAGGGTCTTAGCTTTTTCCCTGAAGACTGGCAATCTGCCATAAGAGCCACACCTCCACTTCCGGTTCTTTGCTACTTAGCTGGAAATAGGGGTCTCTTGGACTTCCCTGCCTTGAGCTGGCTACCATGATCCTCAGATCTCAGCCTCCTCCTAAGTAGCTAGGGCATCAAGTCACTCCTAACTAGTCAAATACACTTGGGTTGCTTAACAGTTCTCATAGCTTGCAGTTCCTGTCCCTATGGCTGATGAGCGTGCACTTTTTCCCTTTTTATTTTTTTCAGATGGAAAAGATGCTCAGAAAAGCCTCAATACAGGTCACAGTCATTGCTAATAAGGAAAGGACTGAAACCTACGTTTTGCTTATAATTCTGGATCTTTTTATTAATCTTGTGTCCTCAAAGATTCTTTAGATTTTGGAGGAGAAAATGCAGAGTCGTCAAGCTTAGAAATAAAGTCAATGTTAAACACAGTAACAGAAAAGGGTGGTTCAAGTAACTGGCGAAAACACTGAAAATGCGAGGTACGGGTGATGGACCGAGTGTCTGTGGGGCGGGAATTGCAGACCTGAGTCTGCAACCGACCCAGGTTTAAAGGCCACCAGAAAAACAACTGGCAATCCTATCCCTCCCGCCCCCAGCGCCCGCCCATGCTAGCGGCGCCCCAAGAACAGAAGCCTGCAAAGCACCTCTCCGCTTCCAAATTCCTGCGCACACTTTCCACTTGCCCCAGCTTTCTCTGGTGTGGCCGGCTGCCTTCCAAGCCTCCCCGATTGTGGGACTCATAATTCCCGCGCCCAGATCTCATCCCACCCCAGCCCTAGTAATAATAATTGTTTCCTTTTTCCGCCCCCCCCCGGCCTCAGTCCCTTTCCGGGGTCTCCAGCTCCTAAGCAGTGGGCTAAGAAGCTTCTCAGGCGCTGCAGCACGGTGCTTCTTCTCCAGCCCGAGCACCCCACGAGGGAAAACCCCCGCCCCCCCCAAAAGGGAAATTTACCCGCCTGTAAGCACAGGAAAAGGTGGCGCGGGCAACCCCGCTGCGCGCCGCGCACACCCCCCAGCTCGGGGCCGCTTTGCGGGTCACACCTCGCTCTCCGCACTGCACCCCCGCTCTATGGGGGGAGGGGCGGGAAGAGGTCCATCCTTGCCCAGCGGGCCTGAAAGAGATCCCACTCCCCGTCCCACCCCACCCCCTCCACCGCGATCAGTGTCGGGGCAGCAGGGAGGGCGCGGGAACAGCAAGTCCGCGTGCACCGACAGTCCAGGCCCAGAAGGGCGGTGCGGCTGGCGAACCCCGACGCGGCCCCTCCAGGGCCCGCATTGCGGCTAGGACCGAGCACCCGGGCGAAGCCAGGCGCGGCATGAGCAGCCGGGCCTCCGCCCGTGGCCGGTGCACGAGGCGCCGCAGCATGCCCGGCGCAGCAGCAGCAGCCCGGGAGACGCAGGCGCCGCGCGGTCGCCCGCATTGTTTCGCCCGCCGCGCGCGCCCCGCCTGTCCCTGGCCCCAACCCTGGCCCCAAACCCAGCCTCAGCCTGCCGATCAGTGGGGGTAGCCAGGCAGGTGGTGGCCAGCACCCTTTACCTTTGGCGCTGAGCATGAAGTCGAGCGTGCTGTGCCGTGCTGCTGCCATAGTGAGGAGAGGCCCTGTGCCATGCCTGGGGGAGGCGGCCGCGGGAGACTGGGGGGCCGCACGGCGTGTCAGGCTGCGGCCGGCGGGGAGTGCTCGGCGCCGGGGGAGGCCAGGAGTAGGAGATGGGCGGGGCCGCGGGAGCGACCCGGACAGCAGGGGGCGGGGCCAGCGCGCCTCGGGGGAGGGAGCCAGAAGCGGAGACGCCTCCAGCCCCGAACTTGGAGCGCTTGGGTGTGAGGCCTCTGCTAACGGTGGAAACGTGGGCGCTGTGCTCCCCAGTATGCGTCACCAAAGGCCGCGCCCTGCTGCTGAGGCTCCCGGCGGGCTCTCCCGCCATCCCTTCGGTCACCTTAGGTTTAAACAGCGCAACGCGGACTTCCGGGAATCCCACCTCTTATATTTCCCCATCTACCTTCCCCATCACCCCCAGACTCCTCTTTTTTTTTTTAAAGAAAATAAAATATTAGTAAATCGAGAATAGCTGTAAAGTCAAAAAGTAAAACTGGGCGTTTTCTTCTGTCCTGGACGTGCTGCAGTGAAATCCATTAGGATTTCTTATTGCCACTATGATTATAAACGGCTTGTTTTGCATTTGTGGACAGAACGGAATTCTTGCACGCTTAAGTAATCTGCCTTTGCCCACAAAATAGGAAGCGAGGCAAACAACAACAAAAAAAGGGTAGCGTTGTCATTAACTTTGAGAATTTGCCATTGTGCAAGCTCCTCTAGAGCCCCTTGTCCACCTCGGCTGGTGTTTCCTCTCGCTTTGGATCTGTGGCTGGTACTCCACCAGAGCAGGGCCAACACAGCCCAAGTGTCTCTAGGCTAGAACCCTCGTTTATGGCGCGAACGCAATCCTTGGGCAGGGCTGGGAAGGTGGCCTCGTGCTTCGAGGGCTTGCCTGGCATGCATGAAGCCCTGGGTTTGATTCCTCCATACCACATAAATTTGAAAGAGCTGGAAGTGGTGCTGTGGCTCAAGTGGTAGAGCACTAGCCTTGAGCAAAAGAAGCTCAGGGACAGTGCCCAGGCCCAGAGTTCAAGCCCCAGGACTGGCCAAAAAATAAGTAAATAAAAATCCCTGGGCAAACGTTTCCAAATTGTTGTATCTCCCTCCACAAGAACTGCTGCAATACACATTTAGATCAGTGAACGCCCATGCCACTACAACAGTAGAGAGGACCTGGATATTAACCTCATCCCATACACCTTCCCCCTTCCCCAGTGGCAGCTTGGCTGAGTCTTTTTTTTTTTTTTTTTGGCCAGTCCTGGGGCTTGAACTCAGGGTCTGGGCACTTCCCCCTGAGCTTTTTTTGCTGAAGGCTTGCAATCTACCACTTGAGTCACAGTGCCACTTCCAATTTTTTCTATTATGTGGTACTGAGGAATCGAACCCAGGACTTCATGCATGTGAAGCAAGTACTCTACCACTAAGCCATATTCCCAGCCCTTGGCTCAGTCTTTAACTGTCCTACAAGAACCCAACACTATGCATACAAACCAAGAAATACTAACCAGTGCCAGGAACCACCAAAAAGGAGGCAAAGAAGGATTCTTGCCTGGGGCCTTCAGAGGGGAGGAAGGATGGCCCTTTTGATTCCTGGACTTTTATTTCTACTCTTAAACAGCTTGAGAGAATCCATTCTATTTTTAGCTGCCAACTTTGTGGAAATCTGTTGTGGTGGGTGTCACCTGTATGTGCAGGATTGGATTGCTTTCTCCTCTTTCTTTGCAATAACAAATATGGAGGCTTCCTAGTGAAATGGCGGAGTGAGAAGGAAGTAGCCAGTGAGTCACAGAATAGAGAACCCTGAGTCTGAGTGAAGTGTTGAACACAGCAGCAATGAGATTGCTATGAGTGAGGAAATGAAGCTTTCTAATGTTAAACAAACAAAAAGAGAACCCAACCCACTGCAGCTGGGTCATATGGCTCTCAGCTCTAACTCTAGCTACGGCTCTACTTCTTCCTGCCATCTTTTCCAGTTCTTGTCATTCCTCTAGACTCAGGTCACTAGAATGTAGTGATCCTTGGCTTGTATGTGGCCGGGGATCCACAGTCTGAACGTGTGCCTCTCCATACTCTGCACCACCACGAGTCACATACCTGTACTTACTTCCCTTATGTTTGAGTTTTTAAAGATTTAAAAAAATTTTTTTTTATTTATGTGGCACTGAGGAATGGAACCCAGGGCCTCATGCATGCGAGGCAAGCACTCTACCACTGAGCCACCTTCCCAGCTCCAATTTTTTTTTCACATTGATCTCATTGTGTTTACTTTGCAGCAGACCTGAGAATTATGTAACTGAGCTGGAACTGGCAGATCACACTTGTAATCCTAATGGCTCAAGAGGTTGAGAACCATGGTTTCAAACCAGGCAGGATAGGAAAAGTCCATGACACTCTATTCTTGAGTTAACCACTAAAAAGCCAGAAGTGGAGCTGTGGCTCAAGTGATAGAGCACTATTGTTGAGCACAAAAGCTCAGGGACATCATCCAGGCCCTGAGTTTAAGCACCAAAACCAGCACACACACACACACACACACACACACACACACACACAAATGTAGACTTTAACGAGAATGCTTCATAAATGTTACCATAATAATAGAGATAAATGAGCATAATATGGAATCAGTGTTGTTGGGTTAATGTTAAGAATTACTGCAAGAATTCCTCAATGCTTGCCAGTGACACAATCTTGGCAAGCTTATAAGACATGGACAGAAACCAAAGGCTCAAGGTCTCTTTTAACACCTCCAGCTGGGCTATAAGTACCTATTTGGATTCTGAAACATATTCTAATAGCCTGGATTTTACAATTGAGGCTCCTTGCTTCCAGGGTTATTTCAAGACCAATAATCATTGCAGTTGTAGCAATTAGTTGTGTTACATTGCCATGGTAAATGTTATTACACAGCTGTTTTCACATCACAGAATTCAACTCATCCTGCAACAAAAGACACAGGAGGTCCCTGATCCAATTGATCTGCTTTGGATATGAAACGGCCCCCGTAGGTTCATGCTTTGAAGGCCTTGTTCTCAGTGCTGGTGATACTATTTGGAAGGTAGCGGAAACTTAAGTAGTGGTACCTGAGCAGGTCAAAGTAGTCTACCAGAGATGTGCTTTTGAAGAGCATACTGCTATCCAGTATCAGTGTTTCATGCCTATAATCCTAGCTAAAACTAATCAGCAAAAAGCCAACTGTGGCTCAAGTAGTAGAGTGCTAGCCTTAGAACAACAACAAAAAAAAAAAGGGCTGGGAAGGTGGCTCAGTGGTAGAGCGCTTGCCTTGCATGC
>NW_012267310.1:2400362-2406175 GCF_000151885.1 Dipodomys ordii | reverse complement strand
CAGTCTCTCCTGCCCGGGCTGGCTTTGAACCGCGATCCTCAGATCTCAGCCTCCTGAGTAGCTAGGATTACAGGCGTGAGCCACCAGCGCCCGGCTTGTACACTATTTTTACAATGAAAAACGTAATTTTTAAAAAGTATCCTTATTCTTTAATCCTAGATATTATCTTCTTCTGTGTTATAATATACCTATTGTAGGAAGCTATATCATATATGTGTGTCTTCTCACAATGTCAAAAATTAATAAAGATACATTTGCAAGTAAAAAAATTAACAGTTGGGGCTGGGAAGGTGGCTCAGTGGTAGAGTGCTTGCCTTGCATGCATGAGGCCCTGGGTTCAATTCCTCAGGACCACATAAGCAAAAAGAAAAAAAGCCAGAAGTGGCGCTGTGGTTCAAGTGGTAGAGCGTTCGCCTTGAGCTGAAGAGCTGAGAGACAGTGCCCAGGCCCAGAGTTCAGGCCCCACGACCGAGAAAAAAAATTGTTTAAAGCCAGAAGAGGTGGTGTGGCTCAAGTGGTAAAGCATCATCTGGCTTCCTTGAACCAATCCTCTAAGTCAGCCTCCCTCCCACTCGCTCAGATGATGTGAGCTCTCCCTGCAAGGAATTGTATGGGCTGGGAAGGTGGCTCAGTGGTAGAGCACTTGCTTTGTATGCACAAGGACCTGGGTTTGATTCCTCAGCACCACATAAAAAAAAAGCCGGAAGTGGTGCTGTGGCTCAAGTGGTAGAGCGCTAGCCTTGAGCGGAAGAGCTGAGGAACAGCGTCCAGGCCCAGAGTTCAGGCCCCACAAAACAAAAACAAAAACAAAAAAAACAAAAACAAAACAAAAAGAGCTCCTAGCTTCCTAGGTGTGTTGGAGAGGGTACCAGGTTAGAGGGCAGTGACAATCTGGATAATAAGATAATGTCGAAGCTTAGAGTGGAAAACCCTAGGTGACCGGATTAAGAAAATGCTTCCTAGTGTGCTACGAAGCGAATGGGTGCGCTTGCTTATTAGCCTTTAGGCCAAGGTGGACATCAGTTACAGGGTTTTTATCCAGCTAAGCAAAGAAGAGCCTCACAGCCCTGTACAGCTAGCGACAGTAACTACCTACAGAGTAGGAGGAAGTCAAAAGCAAACAAAAAAAATGTGCCTTTCGTTTAAAAGAAGAAGGTTGCAGGGGATCTAGGGCACTTACTGAAACATCCACAGGCTGTAACAAGCACAAGCACAAGGCGGTTGACTATATATATATGCATATATATATGTATATATATTATACACACACACACATATATATTGGTCCCAGATCTTCCTTGAGAAGGTCAGAGAGAGCTAGCTGCTCATAGCAGCTACCCTGGCCACCAAAGCCTTGTTGTTGTACTTTTATTTATTTATTTTCGCTTTTTCACCATCTCATTTGGGGCCCTTGAAGTCATTCTGCCTCCCTGTCTCCTGTGTGCAGCTGTGGTGAAATCATTTCCTCTTTTAAAAACTTGGCTTTAGCTATTAGGGTTAGCATGGCTGTCAAAAATCTGGATCACTCCCTGGCCTATTTTCGACATGAATGTGGGACTCGCCCAGCCATTTGAATACTACAGGCTTTAAAAGTTTGATTTAAAAAAGAACTCGTCTCAGGCGCTGGTGGCTCATGCCTGTAATCCTAGCTACTCAGGAGGCTGAGATCTGAGACTCTTTCTGTGTGTGTGGGGGGGGGGGTCATTCAGTCGTGGGACTTGAACTCTAGGCTTGGGCGCTGTCCCTCAGATCTTCAGCTCAAGGCGAGTGCTGTACCACTTGGGCCACCGCGCCATTTCTAACTTTCTGAGTGGTTTATTGGAGAGAAGAGTCTCACGGACTTTTCTGCTGGGTCTAGCTTTGAACTGCGATCCTCAGATCTCAGCCTCCTGCATAGGTAGGATTACAGGCATGAGCCTCGGACACCGGGCTCCGTGAGATTCTTATCTCCAATAAACCACAAAAAAACGGAAGTGGCGCTATGACTCAAATGTTAAAAAAAGCATTGGCCTTAAGCTGAAGAGCTGAGGGACAGCGCCTAGGCTCAGAGTTCAAGCCCCACAACTGACAAAAAAGAAAAAAAAGAACTCGTCCTTAAGAAGGGAGCTTAGACTATTACATTAACTCAAATGATTCACTTGTCAGCTGCACACCAGAAATACTCGAAGTACTCTAAAATATACTGTGGCTGCTTGGGCTCTGGTGTGAGCATTTCATAGAATTGGCCCTAGGTACGCTGGGGACATTGCGATTGCTAATTATTTCCAATTAAACACCAGCAAAGCAGGAAATGGAGCTGTAGCACAAGTGGTAGATTGCTACCCTTGAGCACAAAAGCTCAGGGATGGCACCCAGGCCCTGACCCAGGACCCACACAAAATTCATTAAATAAGTAGAAAATGCTTTAAAAGGTGGAAACAACTCAAAATGTGTATCAAGAGATGAATGCATAGACAAAAATGTAGTATATTGCATTTATACCAGGGGGCATAATTTGACCATAGAAAGAAAGAAAGTCCTGACCTGGTGCTGGTAGCTCATGCCTATGCGCCTAGCGACTCAGGAGGCTGAGATCGGAGAAGCTTTGTTTGAAGCCAGGTGGAAAAAAAATCCATGAGGCTGTTATCTCCAATTAACCAGCAAAAGCCAGAAGTAGAAGTGGGGATCAAGTGGGAGAACACCAGCCTTGAGTTTTAAAAAGAAAAAAAGCGAAGGGACACAGCCCAGGTCCTGAGTTCAAGCCTCAGTACCATCACACACAGGGAAAAAGAAAGGAAGAATAAAAAGAAAAGAAAGGGGAAGGGGAGGGGGGAAGGGAAGGAGAGAAAAAGGTCTTGATACATGCTACAACATGAGTCAACCTCAAAAACAGGCACCCGTGGCTCACGCCTATAATCCCAGCTACAAAGGAAGCTGAGTTCAGAGGTTTGAAGCCAGCCTGGGAAGAAACGTCTGTGAGACTCTTATCTCTAATAAGTTATTCAGAAAAAGCTGGAAGTGGAGCTGTGGTTTATGTGGTAGAGCACTAGCCTTGCGTACAAGAGGCACAGAGACAGCACACAGGCCCTGAGTTCAAGCCCCAGGACTAGACAAAAATAATCAGTGAGGGAGTTTGGGAGGGAGGGGGGAGAATGTTAAGAGGAGTGACAATGACTAACACTCATTGAATTCATAAACTGCTTTGTTGAGGCAACTCTTTTGTACAATTACTTAACAATATAAACGGTATATATATAACAGAGGCTAGTTCTAAAACACTACCTGCATGTGATTATATAGATCAAAACACCTAAAGCTAAAGAGACAGAGATGTTAGGATGGGAAATTTGCTATCTTATGGGTACAACTTTCTTTTGGGGTGCTATCTTGAAACTGAATAGATGAAGGTGATTGCATAACATTGTTAATGCAGTATGTGCCACTGAATTGCTCTCTTAATTGAAATTATTTTGTGCTGCTCCCGGGGCTTGAACTCAGGGCTTGGGTGCTTGTACCTTAGTTTCTACCACTCAAGGCTGGTGCTCTACCACTTGAACCACAGCTCTACTTCCTGCTTTTTGGTGGTTACCTGAAAATAAGCCTTGCCTGCATGGACTGGCTTGGAACCTTGATCCTCAAATCTCAGCTTCCTAAATGAACTATATAACTTGTGGGTTGGGACAGGAGGAAAAAACAGGGATGGAGCAAGCACTGTCCAGAAAGAAATGTACTCTTTACCTGACTTATGTAACTGTAACCCCTATGTACATCACCCTTATAATAACAATAAAAAATAAAAGTCTCAGCCTCCTGAGTAGCAGGATTACAGGCATGAGCCACCAGCGCCCAGAGCTCACAGCTCCAAGTCATTTATTTATTTTTATTTTTACCAGTCCTTGGGCTTGAACTCAGGACCTGGGTACTCTCTCTGAGCTTCTTTTGCTCAAGGCTAGCACTCTACCACTTGAGCCACAGCACCACTTCCAGCTTTTTCTGCTTATGTGGTATTGAGGAATCTAACCCAGGGCTTCATGCATGCTAGGCAAGCGCTCTACCACTAAGCCACATTCCCAGCTTCCAGGTCATTTTACATTAAACTAAACTTTTCATTATATTGTCTGTAAATCTACCTTCCATCACTGAAGGACGAACATGGGCCATGGAATTGTCAAAGAACTATGTGTTCTTTCAATGGATTATTTCCAATCTTTCCAATCAAACAAAGTTTATTCACTCATTTAAATGTATAAACAGTAAGACTGAGTAATGTATTCAAGGCCATACATTTTGTAGCAGAACAAAGCATGGCTTGTGGGTCAGTCTTAATTCCAAGTCTATAGAATTTCTAGTGCTATTGCTGCACAGTACTGGAAATAAGTGCAGAAAAGCAAACCAACAAGGCTCAATGGCTCTTTCAAACCCCACTCATTCACCATGCAGACGATTGTTATTTTAAGAAAAGGCTAGAAGAAAAAGAGAGATTTTATTTTGGCATACAAAGTCAAAAGAATAAATATTCGTTTTCCTGTACTTGGATCTTCTTGGAGCTTCTTCAAAGCAAGGAAATTTATACGTGTTGACAAACCCATATTTAAAGATCTTTGGCTCCCTTTGCAACTTCTTCTTGGCATTGCTGGTCTCATGACTTCCGTCTGTCAGGTCCTGAGGGTCTACCTAAACCCCTGCCTCAGCAGTTACTACAGGATTCCCACCACAAACAAAGAGTCACTCCCCTCTATACCGCCACGTATTTTGTCTGCTTATCTTGTGTATCGCCTGGCATATAACAATGCTCCTCAGCAAAGTCCTGCATTTTAAGGATATGGTTAAGGATACTATTAAAATATGTATATTCCTAGTTACTCAGGAGGGTGAAATTTGAGGATCAGGGTTCAAAGCCAGTGCAAGCAAGAAAGTTTGTGAACCTCTTATCTCTAATTAAGCACCAAAAAAAAAGTCAGGAGTTGAGCTGGGAAGGTGGCTCAGTGGTAGAATGCTTGCCTTGCATGCATGAGACCCTGGGTTTGATTCCTCAGCACCACATAAACAGAAAAAGTGGTGCTGTGGCTCAAGTGGTAGAGTGCTAGCCTTGAGCTGAAGAGCTGAGGGACAGTGCCCAGGCCCAGAGTTCAGGTCCCATTACTGACCAAAAAAAAAAAAAAAGTCAGGAGTGGAGCTGTAGCTCAAGTAGTAGAGCGCTAGCCTTGAACAAAAGAAAGTTCAGGCCCTGATTTCAAGTCCCAGGACCTACAGAAAAAGGAAAATATGCATATTCATCATGCCAAGAACTTTGGCCTTTAATAATCTAAAAGTCAAATTTTGGGGGCTAGAAAGGTGGCTCAGTGGTAGAGCGCTTGCCTTGCATGCATGGGGCCCTGGGTTCCATTGCTCAGCACCACATAAGCAGAAAAAGCCAGAAGTGGGGCTGTGGCTCAAGTGGGCGAGTACTAGCCTTGAGCTGAAGAGCTGAGGGACAATGCTCAGGCCCAGAGTTCAGGCCCTATGAAAGACCAAAAAAAAAAAATCACATTTTCAAACTTCTATTTTGTGCCAGTATGAAGCCTTGAACTGAGAGCCTGGATATTATTCTTTAGGATTTTTTTTTGGTCAAGACTGGCTCTCTACCACTTTAGCCATAGCTCACTTCCAGCTTTTTGGTAGTTAATTGGAGAGAAAAATCTCAAGGACTTTCCAGCTTAAGCAGGCTTCCCATATCCATCTTGAGATCTTAGCCTTGTGAATAGTTAGGATTACAGGCTATGAGCCATATAATACATATATATATATATATATATATATATATATATATATATGTGTGTGTGTGTGTGTGTGTG
>NW_012267310.1:2387284-2398322 GCF_000151885.1 Dipodomys ordii | reverse complement strand
GGAGGAGGAGGAGGAGGAGGAGGAGGAGGAAGAGCAGCTCCCCACTGTGCTAAAAATCTTGAATTAAAGTTGAGTAAAACATTGGAAAACTCTTTGTGGCTCAACTAATGAGCATTGGTAATAAAACCAAAGATTAAATTTAATTGTCTAAAGCCAGGCACTGGTGGCTCAGGCCTATAATCCTAGAAACTCAGGATGCTGAGATCTGGGGATCACATTGTGAGAAACTTTTTTTTCCAGTTCTGGAGCTTGAACTCAAGGCCTGGGCACTGTCCTTGAGCCTCTCTGCACTCAAGGGTAGCACTCCACCACTTGAGCCATAGTGCCACTTCTGGCTTTTTCTGTTTATGTGCTACTGAGGAATTGAACCCAGGGCTTCATGCATGCTAGGCAAGCACTCTACCACTAAGCCACATTTCCAGCGTCATACTATGAGAATCTTATCTTCAATTAACCACCAAAAAGCCAGAAGTGGAGCTATAAGAGTGCTAGCCTTAGCCGGGCGCTGGTGGCTCACGCCTGTAATCCTAACTACTCAGTAGGCTGAGATCTGAGGATCGCGGTTCAAAGCCAGCCGAGGCATTTCGTGAGACTCTTATCTTCAATAAACCGCTAGAAATCCGGAAGTGGCACTGTGGCTCAAGCTGTAGAGCACTCGCCTTGAGCTGAAGAGCACAAGGACAGTGCCCAAGCCCAGAGTTCAAGCCCTACCACCACCACCAAAAAAAAAAAGAGTGCTAGCCTTGAGCAAAAAGGCTCAGGGACAGAGCCCACGCCCTGAGTTCAAGCCCTAGGACCAACACATACACAAACACACAATTTCCACAGCTCCTTTAACTGGGAATGAATCACATCATTTGAATATATATGGTAAGCAATTTTAACAAGAGTATCCATGTTTCAGAGAACAGAAGACGGATATTTTGGGTATGACTCATACAGTGACATGAAGTCACCAGAAAAGGATTACTCTCTTGTTTTAAAATTCCAGTGAAATTGGAGTTTTGACCTAACATCATGGGAACATCATGCATTGTGGTATGTTGCTATCATAGCCAACCATAATTCTTGTTTGACAAATGTAAAAGATTTTAGAATATATATGTTATAGGATTTTTATGGTAAATACGTGAGTTCTTTTGAGCCAAAACATACCCAAAGTATGAAGTAATGTCACATATCACATGAATCATCTATAGCTGAAGAAAAGTATTTGAAAGTCTTTAACTCCCTTGGGGAACAGGAAATGCTTTTCTCTCATTTTTCTATTTCTCCTTACTCTAATGCTGTTAAACTAAAATAGCTTGCTAAAACTGCCTTTGTGAGAGTCTCCTTTTTGTGAGACACCCTGAACTGCTTTTCATGAATGCATCTCAAGAACTTGTGGGTTTATTTCCCCCATGTAACCAGGAAAACTGAAGGGACTCAATGTTCATTCTCCAGTGACAGAAGTGTGGGGTTGGAGGCATGGCTCAGTAAGTAGAGTCCTAGCCAATGAGCAAAAGCATCAGGTACCGAATTAGAATCTTGATCTCAGATCAAAAAAAATAAAAAATAAAAAATGGTAGCTAGCTACTGGTGGCTTACACCTGTAATCCTAGCTACTCAAGAGGCTGAGATCTGAGGATTGGGGTTCAAAGCTAGCCTGGGCAGGAAAGTCCATGAGACTCTTTTTTTTTGGTCCGGTTGTGGGGCCTGAACTCTGGGCCTGGGCACTGTCCCTCAGCTCTTCAGCTCAAGGCTAACGCTCTACCACTTGAGCCACAGCACCACTTCTGGCTTTTTTTTTGCTTATGTGGTGCTGAGGAATCGAACCCAGGGCTTCATGCAACAGCTCTACCACTGAGCCACCTTCCCAGCCCCTACATGAGACTCTTATCTTTAATAATCTACTCAGAAAAAGCTGGAAGTAGCACTGTAGCTGAAGTGGTAGGGCACTAGCCATGAGCAAAAAAAGCTTAGGGACATCCCCTAGAGGCCCTGAGTTCAAGCCCAGGACTGGGGGGAAAAAGGATTTGTTAAACCTGAGTCAGGAGGTGAATATCACAAAGTTATGGGAAAGCATTTCGTTTTGGAATTTTCTTTCTTTAAATCTGTTAACCCTGGTGGAACAGCTTTCTGTCTCCTTTCCCAGACTGGCTATGAAGGACAGTAGAAGCAGAGATGGGCAAGGAGAAAAGGGGAAGGAAGAGAAGTACTTCTTCAGCCACTCCTAGGACCAGCTGTATTTCCCAGCCTTCCAAGTAACTCAGATAGGGTCCTGAGACTGAAAACATTGTCAATTGGTCACTTTGAGTGGCATGTGGATAGGTATTGGAATTGTTTTACTGTGCCAACTCCCTGGATTTGCTGTACCTAAGGCTAATCTCTAGTTGGTGTGTGTGTGTGTGTGTGTGCTGGTCCTAGGGCTTGAACTCAGGACCAGGGCTCTGTCTCGAGTTTCTTTTGCTTAAGGTTAGTCCTCTACCACTTAACCTACAGTTCTACCTCCAGCTTCTTGGTGGTTAATTGCAGATAAGAGTCTGAAGAACTTTCCTGCCCAGGCTCGCTTTGAACGGAGATCCTTAGATCTCAGTCTCCTAAGTAGCTAAGATTATAGGCATGAGCCACTGGTACCTGGCTCTCAGGCTAATCTCTTACATTTACTTAAACTTTCTTTTTTTTATTGTGAAAATACTGTACAGAGGGGTTACAATTACATGGGCAAGATAATGAGTACATTTCTTATCAAGCATTGTTGCCTCCTCCTTTGTTTCCCCTTCCTATCCCTTCCCATCTCCCCCCACCAACCCCCCCAGCCAAAGTTGTAAAGTTCATTTTTCGACATAAGGACTTGTACATCTCATTGTTGCAATGGGTCCTAACAATTCTCCTCAATAAGACTTGCTTTGGAGATAACCAGATCATGTCCTAATGAGTGTAACCAGAGGCCAAGGACCAGTCTCGTCTCTTCTCAGGGCCAAGGAATTGTGGCAGGTTAACTTATGGTCAAGTCAGTTACAAATGTTGTTACAACTCCTCTCTATCCAGACACTGGGGGCTCACAGCTGAAATTGGAGGATTGCAATTTCAAAGCCAGCCCAGGCAGGAAAGTACGTGAGACTCTTATCTCCAATTAGCCACCAGAAAACTGGAATTGGAGCTGTGGCTCCAAGTGGTAGAACACTAGCCTTGAGCAAAAAAGCTCAGAGACAGAACCTAGGCTCCTAGACCAACAAAAATAAGTACAAACAAGCAAACAAAACCCCTCCTCTCTAGGGGTAAAACACTTTGGGTCAGCTCTAACTAGATAAAGAGACACATGCCCAGTGGAGACAGGAGTGGCCTGATGACATCCAAGACTCTAGCAGCTGGGGTATCTACCCACTAAACCTCCTTCAGTGGGATATAGACTCTGGAGGACAAAGGGGTCCTCAAAATTTAATCCTCTGGCCCCCCAGATCAAGGTTGATTAAACAGGCTTCCAACTCACTTCCTGAAGTTGCTCTTTTTATCCTTCTCTTAGACAACAAAGGAGGAATCCAGTTCAGCCACATTTTTTGTGTGGGTGCTGGCACTGGAACTTGAACTCTGGCTTGGGTGCTGTCCCTTAGCCTTTTTGCTCAAGGCTGATGCTCTTCCACTTGTGTCACGTCTCCACTTCCAGAATGATGAGGGGGTTGTTTACTGGAGATAAGAGTCTCGTGGACTTTCCTGTCTGTGCTGGTTTCAAACTGTGATCCTTAGATCTCAGCCTCCAGAGGAGGTGGATGACAAGTATGAACCATCCAGTGGCAGCCCAGCTGAAGTTCAGCTACATTTTAAGGAAAGGCAACTGCTTTGATCTTAGTAGCCTGGCCCCAATATCAGCTGGAGGAGCAAGACATACGCCCCAGAGATGGGTATCTAAATTTTAACACCATCCTACAATTAGAACAATTGGACTGAAGAGAAATGTCCTTGCTATCTTCAGCTAAAACACTGGAGGGCATACTCTTGTGAGTTTTGGGAGGCATTTGGGCTTTTGTGATTAGGGTACTCTCTGTTCCCTATAATTAACCTCTGTCTATCTTTTGTATGATTTGTAAGATAGCCAGTTACCAGTATCCACAGAGATGCAATGCGTTTCACAACAGGTTTGCTCTGTCCTTTCCTGCCCGATTTGCAGGTTCAAATGTCAGAAATCAGGTTCTTCAAAGTAATTACTGAAAGCTAACCTAAGTAGATAGTGTGAACTCACGTAGCACCTGAGTTTACACACCAAACTCAAAAAGGTGTGGCCAAAAGCTCAGAAGGACAAGTGGCCCATGTGTTCTCTCATATATGGAAGTTAGATCTAAAATATAACTAGACATGATAACAGGACTCTAGGCATTCACAGCCAAGACACATGCTGGTGGCTCGTACTTATAATCTTGCCTATGCTGGCTTTGAACCGTGATCCTCAGATCTCAGCCTCCTGACTAGCTAGGATTTTAGGCTTGAGCCAGTAGCACTCAGCTCCACTCAGTGCTTATTAATTCTTATTCCTTAAAGGAAACATCTATCCTTAAGGGTACTGGATTAAGAAATTCATTGGAACTCAGAAGGGAGGACTTTCTCCACTCCTCAAATGATTATGGCAGCTATGTGCTTTTCTACTTCTTGGGAAATGAAGATGGGAATGCTAGTAATCCTGCCTATTTGCCATTAAAGGGGAGTAAAAACATAGTTGGGACTAAAAAAAAAAGGATTAAAGAGAAAATATTCTACTACAGTATGGACCTCGATACAAATTAGATAATGGAAAATCTTGGTCTATAAATAAGACCTTTGATTTTAATACTATTCTCCAGCTAGATTTATTTTGTAACAAGTAGGAAAAATGGTCTTAAATACTCTATGTCTATGTTTGTTTTCTGATGACAGACATGTCCTATCACAAAACAATGAAAAACTCAGATTTAGCTCAGTGCCAATGGTTCACACCTGTAATCCTAGCTACTCAGGAGGCTAAGAGCTGAGGATCATAGTTTGAAGCCAGCCTAGGCAGGAAAGCCTGTGAGACTCTTGTCTCCAATTAACCACCAGAAACCAGAAGTGGAGCTGTGGCTCAAAGTGGTGGAGCGCTTGCCTTGAGTGAAAAAGCTCAGGGACTGTGCCAGGCTTTGAGTTCAAGTCCCAACTCAGATGCTTCTCCAAGGACCCTGAACAATTCTTAGATTTAAAGTTATCATTACAACTTTGGATTTGATCTAGCAGGACTTAGGTTTTATTATTGTATGCATTTATTTATTTTTTGTGCTTGAGCCCAGAGCCTCTCTGTCTCACTTGTTTTGTTTTTTGCTTGTTTGTTGTTGTTGTTGTTTTTCTCAAGACTGGCATTCTACCACTTGAGGCAAAGCTCCATATCTAATTTCTTTCTGATTAAATGGAGATAGATCTCATGGGACTTTTCTGCCCAGGGTGGCTGTGAACTGTAATCTTAGATCTCAGCCTCCTGAATAGCAAAGATTACTGAAGTAAGCCCTAGGCGCCTTGCAAGGATGTTTTTCATTACGTACGAACAACTTGATGTCTTTCTGATCCTGATCATCTTCTGCTTCTGACCACTGCAGCCTGCCAACTGAATTTCCAATGTCACCTCCTAAATTGGATAGGGAAATAACTTTGGGGTTTCCTTTTATCCAAGGATAAAAGCCTAAAGCAACTATAGCAGATGGACCAACAATGACTCTATTGCAAGTCTTTTAAGATGAAAAGTGCTCAGTCAAGTGCCAGTGGCTCATGCCTGTAATCCTACCAGCTCAGGAGGCTAAGATATGAAGATCATGCATGGTTCAAAGCCACTCTGGGCAGGAAAGTCTATAAATCTATAATTTCCAATTAACCACCAAAAAGCCAGAAGTGGGAGTTGTAGCTGAAGTGGTAGAGCACTAAACTTGAGTAGAAAAGCTGAGGGACAGTGCCCAGATTCTGAACTCAAGTCTCAGGACCAGAATATACACACATACCCGCGTGCACCCAAATGGGCTTCTTTGCTTAAGGCTAGCATTCTAGTTCTTAAAATGCACCTCCACTTAAAGCTTTTTTTGTTGTTGTTGTTAGTCATGGGGCCTGAACTCTGGGCCTGAGCGCTGTCCCTCAGCTCTTCAACTCCACGATAGCACTCTAACACTTGAGCCACAGTGCCATTTCCAGCTTATGTGGTGCTGAGGAATTGAACTCAGGTCCTCATGCATGCCAGGCAAGCACTCTACCACTGAGCCATCCCACTTAAAGCTTTTTACTAGCTGTTTTTGCTAGCTAAGATTATAATTGTGAGCCACCTGCATCTGACTTTATTTTGTTTTAGTAATCATTTTGTATACTATTGGTTTTCTTCATGTTAGTACATATGATTTATTTTTGCACTTAAAACAATTTTTCTTTTCTTTTTATTTATGGGGGGGTCCGGTCGTGGGGCCTGAACTCTGGGCCTGGGCGCTGTCCCTCAGCTCTTCAGCTCAAGGCTAGCACTCTACCACTTGAGCCACAGCACCACTTCTGGGTTTTTCTTTTTGCTTATGTGGTGCTGAGGAATCGAACCCAGGGCCTCAGGCATGCAAGGCAAGCGCTCTACCACTGAGCCAACTTCCCAGCCCCTTAAAACATTTTTTTTCTGAGAAATCACATTGCCTAGGAGCTAGAAGTTTGAAAAACAATGTTTAAAATCCTTGAATTAGCCAGCTGGTGGCTATGCCTGTAATCCTAGCTACTCAGGAGGCTGAGATCTGATTATCTTAGTTCAAAGCCAGCCTGAGCAGAAAAGTCCATGAGATTCTCCCTCTCTCTCTCTCCTTTTTTTTGCCAGTACTGGGGCTTGAACTCAGGGCCTGGGTACTGTCCCTGAGCTTCTATGGCTCAAGGCTAGCACTCTTCCACTTGAGCCACAGCACCACTTTTTTCTTTTTGCTTATGTGGTGCTGAGGAATCGAACCCAGGGCCTCAGGCATGAAAGGCAAGCGCTCTACCACTGAGCCACCTTCCCAGCCCCTCTCCATTAGATTTTTATCTTCAATTAAATTCTCAGAAAATGTCAGAAGTGGAGCTGTGGATCAAGTGGTAGAATGCTAGCAATCCTCAGATTTCACCTTTCTAAGTAACTAGGATTACAGGCATGAGTCACTAGCACCTAGCTCATATCTTATTTTAAATTTTGCTCCTTGATCCTGGGACAGTAATTTCATATTTGATTCTCTCATCCATAAACATATTCAGCTCCCCTTCTAGTTGGTACTGGACCTTGCATTCTTGCTTGGTGTTTTTGCTCAAGGCTGTTCTACCACTTGAACCATAGATCTAGTTTTTTGCTGGAGATAAGAGTCAGACATGTGCCAGGCACTGGTGGTTCATGCCTGTCATCCTAGCTACTCAGGAGGCTGAAATCTGAGGATTGCGGTTCAAAGCCAGCCAGGGCAGGAAAGTCTGAGAGACTCATCTCCAATGAATCAACAGAAAACTGGAAGTGGTGCTGTGGCTCCAGTGATAGAGCATTGCCTTGAGCTGAAGAGCTCAGAGACAGTGCCCAGGCCAGAGTCCAAGTCCCACAAAAGTCAGACATGTCTGTCTGGGCTGGCTTTGAGCAATGGTCCTCACAGGGCAGGCTCCAGAGTAGCCAGGATTACAGATGTGAGCCACCAGTGCCAGGCATCCAGTTGTAAAATTCTATATTTTTCTGACTTTCTGCAGAATATCTGTGGGAATAACTAAGCAGATGTCAGAGAATGGTGGGAAGTGACTCCATCGAGTCACATTTAAGCTGAGTTTTGAAGGCTGAATAGGAGTCAGCTAAATTAATGAGAGGATAAGTTAGTTCTAGTGAGGACACTGACTATATAAGGCTCTGTGTGCATAGGGAAATTGGCAGGCATACAAAAGGAATCAGATTTGTTCTGATTCTAGGCTCCTTATTGTAAAAGAGATCAGAGAAAGTATATAAATAGGGGAAGTAACATAGGTATCTGCATGTTTTCTTTTTGTGCTGGTCCTTGGGCTTGATTTCAGGGCCGGTACACTGTCCCTGAGCTTTCTTGCTCAAGGCTAGTGCTCTATCACTTGAGCCACAATTCTACTTCCAGCATTATTTTGTGGACTTTCCTATCTGGGATGACTTCAAACCATGTCCCTCAGATTTTCAGTCTCCTGAGTAGCTAGAATTACAGCACCCAGCTATGTTCATGTTTTGAAGAAGTGTCAAGACTATTATTAGGCGTCACAAGAGATTGCACTGGTGAGTTTAGTCATGAATACTGTAGCATTGAGGTAAGAAGAGAAAGACCCAAATCAAGGCAGTGGCCCCCTAAATTCAGGGCAAAGCACAGCAGTGGGCTATGTTTATGAGAAACTCCATGGTGAGAAGAGAGGACTCCAGGGTGGTTATAGTTTCTGCCAACAGCTGGATGAAGGGTGATATTGAAGAATGTAATCATTAATCTGAATAGGGAAAACAGGAGGCAGAAATGGCTCTTTGAGAAAGAGAGCTAAGCTTTGAAATGTTGAATTTGAGGAGCCTATTTGGCCTCCAGTGAGAAATTCTATCTAGCCTTTGGAAATCGGGGCCTGGAATTATGAACAGAAGTATACTCAGAGTCCTAAGATTATACACCTCCCACAGAAGGAAGCTAAAGCCATTTCATCAGCATTCCCATGACCTGGCAATGTTACTATCATGTGCTTGGTCCTCGGGGTAAGGTTTCACGTTCCCAAGCCTGCCAAAGGTTTCAGAGAGAACTTACACAAAGTTATCTTGACCCCAAATCCTCTGGTGAAACCAATTACGAACAACAAACAATCCAAGTTAGACTCCTACATGAGGGGTTCTGTGATAAGAATCTATAAAGTCCTATCTTTTATGGCAATTATAAATAATGCTTTCCAGTTTGAGTCTGATGGCTCATGCCTGTTATCTCAGCCTCCTGAGGAGGCTGAGAGCTGAAGATAGCCGTTCAAAACTGGCCCAGGAAGGGAAGTCCATGAGACTCTTATTTCCAATTAATCACCAAAAAGCCAGAAATGGAACCGTGCCTCAAGTGGTAGAGTGCTAGCTTTGAGCAAAAAAAAAAAATTCTCAGGGACAGTGCTTAGGCCCTGAGTTCAAGCCCCAGGACTGGAACAACACCACCAACAAAGTCCATAAAGCTCGTATCTCCAATTACCTACCAACAAGCCAGAAGCAGCTGCATGACTCAACAGGTAGAGCCTCAATTTTTTTTTTAAAGAAAACAATGTTATTGTGACTATTAACGTGTTGTATAGAGGGGCAACCATTGTATAAGTCAGGTAATGATTACATTCTGTTTTTGGACAGTATTACTCTTTCCTTTCTCCAAGTTTCCCCTTCCCATCCTTGCCAGCAAAGTTACACAGGCAGTTTCCCACATAATGAATGTATACTGCAGAGCAGGGTGGTTGCGTACGTGCGTGATTGCATTCACCCTTCTTCCCTTCTTTCTGCACCCTCTTCTCCTCTCCCCCAGTAGAGCCCTATTCTTGAGTGAAAAACCTAAGGAACAGAGTCCAGGCTCTGAGTTTAAGCCCTGTGCTGGCAAAAAAGATATAGATAATGCCTTCCCCAACATTATTATTTATCAAAACATGACGTGGTTAACACCATGCTGGGCTTCGACAGCAGTTTGAAATTTTACAGGCCTGAGAAATCTGTAGATCTTTGAATTCCTGACTTACAGCTCCTCAAGTGACCCCAGACAGTACTGTTCTACAAAGTACTCCGCCTGTCTGCTAAACTCTGCATTCCACGCTGTCAGGAACATGATTAATGATCTATTTGGAATAGAATTTATGTTCCTGTGTTTCCATGACATGGTTACAAGTTTTACTTTTGGTCATGCTGTTTTGAGTTACTGTGATTTTTGAGTATGCCTTTGCTTTCAGGAAAAAACAAAGAAATAAAGAAACAAGGCTGGGCACTGGTGGCTCATGTCCATAATTGTAGTTACTCAGGAGGCTGAGATCTGATCTGAGGAACTCAGTTCAAAGACAGCCTGGGCAGGAAAGGCTATGAGACTCTTATCTCCAATTAACCACCAAACAACCAGAAGTGGAGGTGTGGCTCAAGTGGTAGAGCAACAGCCTTAGTGAACAATGCTAAAGGATAGTGCCTAAGCCCTGAATTCAAGCCCCAATACTGACTCATACACACAAAAACAAACACAGCAAAGCAGTCGGTCAACAAGCCTTAAGTTTGCCATTTTGGCACCAACATGCAGTGTCATAGATTTTATTGAATTTTTAAAGGAAACAGGAGTAACTTTTAAAAGGGAAAGCTTTGTGTGAGTTCTTGTGTTTTCCTCAGCTGGATAATCTTAATATGAATACGGGATCACATTACACACTGCAGCCATGAACACAGTCTCAGAGAATTGGAGCTTTTTAATCAGAGAATCTTGCTCTGCCTCAGAAAACAGAATTCCAGAGGGAACCCGCTCTTCAGAATAGGCTTTGTTCTATTATAATATTCGCTTTCTTTGATTTCTCTCACACCAAGAGGATACTTTGTAAAAACCATCTGAGGAGGGAAGATGGTATTACAAATAAGCTTTTATGAGATTAAAAACAATCAGATCTATTTGGGAAATTTCTGTCAGTAGTTATGCCAAGTCTGAATATGCCGTATCTGTTGGTCATTTCAGTAACTTAATAGGTTAGCATTTAGTTCATGAGCTGTGGTAACCTAGGTAACCTATGAACCTATGATGATTGAGAAGTAATTATCACATGCCTAGGGGGTTCATTTAGCCAAATTAATCGTCTTTGGTAATAGAATCACTAGGCCTAGTTAAATGTATTTAGATAATGATTCTAAAGGCAAGGTACTCTAAATAGCCTAAAAATCTGTAGATACAGAATCAAAAGCACAAGGTTAGTGTTTTTTCTTTTTTCCTATGGCAGAAGTTTGACTGTGCTTTAAGTCCCTCCTCCTCCTCCTCCTCCTCCTTCCACTTCTTCTTTTCTTCTTCTCCTTCTTCTTCTTTTGGTCATGGTTCTTGAACTCTGGGCCTGGGCGCTGTCCCTCAGCTCT
>NW_012267310.1:2384037-2385784 GCF_000151885.1 Dipodomys ordii | reverse complement strand
GCACTCTTGCAGAGCTTTTGTGCTCAAGGCTAGCTCTCTACCATTGAAGCCACAGCGGGGGTGTGTGTGTGTGTGTGTGTGTGTGTGTGTGTGTGCACTCTTGCAGAGCTTTTGTGCTCAAGGCTAGCTCTCTACCATTGAAACCACAGTGTGTGTGTGTGTGTGTGGTGTGTGTGTGTTTTAGTTTGCTCAAGATTAGGGTTAAATTTCTTTTTTTTAATATATATTTTTTATTGTAAAGATACTTCTGAGTTTCTTTTACTCAAGGCCAGCACTCTAGAACTTGAGCCACAGCTCCACTTCTGTTTTTTTTCCTCATTAGTTTACTGGGGATAAGAGTTTCATGCTCTTCAGATGTCAGCTAGGATTATAGGCATGAGTCAAACAGCACTGTGCTGATAAATGTGCTGTTCCTTTTTTTTGGTATACTGGTATTGGGGCTTGAATTTCTGCTTGGCTTTTTGTTAATGGCTGGTGCTCAGCCACTTAAGCAAAGCTCCAATTCTGTCTTTTGGCTGGTTATTTGGAGATAACAGCCTTTCAGATTTGTTTCCTGGCCTGGCTTTTAATTATGGCCCTCAGATCTTAGCCTTCGAAGTAGCAAAGATTATACCCCTGCACCACCAGTGTCCAATTTCTTTGTAGTATCTTTTCCTTTTTTTTTTTTGGTAGGTCACGGGGCTTGATCTCTGGGCCTGGGTACTGTCCCTGAGTTCTTCAACTAAAGGCCAGAACTCTAGCACTTGAGCTACACTTCTGGTTTTCTGGTGGTTTATTGGAGATAAGAGTCTCAAGGACTTTCCTACCTGGGCTGGCTTTGAATCCCAGTCCTCAGATCTCAGTCTTCTGAGTAGCTAGGATTACAGGCGTGAACCACCAGTGCCTGGCATCTTTGTAGTATCTTAAAGGGACAATAATTTAATATCTGGAACATGGGATATTCTGTACATTTCCAAAATATATCATATATTTCAGGCTCTGTGGGTCATAGTTGCAACTGCTCAACTCAGCTATTATAGAACAGAAAGAGCTAGAAATAAAAGGTAAATGAATAAATATGGTTATGTTCCAATAAAGTTTATTTACCAAATTGGTACTGAGCAAGATTTAGCTTGCAGGCTTTCTTTTTTCTTTGTTCTTTTCGGTGCTGGTCTTGCAGCTTGAAGTCAGGATCTGGGCGCTGTCCCTAAGCTTTTGTGCTCAAAGCTAGCAGTGTACCACTTGAGCCACAGCTCCATTTATGCCTTATTTTTGGTGTTTAATTGGAGATACTAGTCTCACAAACTTTCCTGCCTAGGTTGACTTTGAATTGTGATCCTCAGATCTCAGCCTCCTGAATAGTGAGAATCACAGGTGTGAACCACTGGTGCCTGGCTTTGTAGGCTTTCTTGATGACTAATCTAGAATATACAAAAAATTCCTATGGATTAGTAAGAAAAGTTAGGATTTTTACACATTCCTTTTTTGTATGTTAATAGTGGGGCTTGGGCACTGCCTCCTAGATTTTTGCTCAAGGCTGGTACTCTACAACTTGAGTCACAGCTCCACTTCCAAAATTGGGAGGTTCTTTTCTGTAACCACTTTTTTTTAACTTTTGAAATACTATCTTCAAGTAGTTGTACAAAGGAGTTGCCATTCAATAAAGCAGTTTATATTGCAAGACACCAATGGCTCACACCTATAAGCCTAGCTACTCAGGAGGCTGAAATCTGAGGATCACCGTTCAAAGCCAGCCCAGGCAAGAAAG
>NW_012267310.1:2375326-2377417 GCF_000151885.1 Dipodomys ordii | reverse complement strand
TTTTTTTTTTTTGGTTGGTCATAGGGCTTGAACTCTGGGCCTGGGCGCTGTCCTGGAGCTCTTTAGCTCAAGGCTAGTGCTCTACCACTTGAGCCACAGCACCATTTCTGGTTTTCTGGTGGTTAATTGGAGATAATAGTCTCATGGACTTTCCTGCCCAGGCTGGCTTTTAATGGTGATCCTCAGATCTCAGCCTCCTGAGTAGCTAGGATTATAGGCATGAGCCACCAGCACCCAACTTCATTTTTTATCCTTAATTGGAGAAAAGTCTTACAGACTTTCCTGCCTGGGCTAGCTTTGAACCTCAATCTTCAAACCTCAGTTTCCTGAATAGCTAAGGTTACAGGAATGAGCCACTGGTGTCTGTCAGGAGTGTTATATATTTAAGAGAGGTCGTGGTGGACTGAAAATGTGGCTTAGTGGTAGAGTGCTTGCCTAACATGCTTGAAGCCCTCTGTTCAATTCCTTAGTACCACATACACAGAAAAAGCCAAAAGTGGCGCTGTGGCTCAAGTGGTAGAGTGCTAGCCTTGAGCAAAAGAAGCTCAGAAACAGTGCCCAGGCCCTGAGTAAAAGCCCCAGGACCAGCAAAAAAGATAGACAGTAGCTGGGCACTGGTGTTTCATGCCTGTAATCCTAGCTACTCAGGAGGCTGAGGTCTGAGAATCCCAGTTCAAAGCCAGCCTGGGCAAGGAAAGTCCATGAGACTCATATCCAATTAACCACCAGAAAACCAGAAGTGGCACTGGGACTCAAGTACTAGAGTTCTGGCCTTGATCTGAAGATCTCAGAGACAGCATACATGCCCAGATTTCAAATCCCATGACTACCAAGAGAGAGAGGAGAGAAAGAAGAAAGGGGGGGGTGTAGTGGCTTTATGACATCTAATTAATACGATGCAAAACACACATTAAATCAAGGTAAAGTAATACTTCGTTTTATACCATGGAGAACCAATTGCAGATTTGGACTCTTAGATTCTTCTTAGTTTTCGAGTACTACAGTGTCAATAACACATCAGTAGAGAAGTTTGAAAAGCCTTTAGTGAATAAGGTGGGACAATTTATAACTACATGTCAACTTTCAGCTAAATAAATTTAAGCAGTGTTGGCCAGGAGGCGGTGGCTTACACCTATACTCCTAGCTACTCAGGAGGCTGGGATTTGAGGAATATAGTTCAAAGCCAGCATGGGCAGGAAAGTCTGTGAGACTCTTTATCTCCAATTAACCACCAAAAATCCAGTAGTAGAGCTATGGCTCAAATGGAAGAGCATTAACCTTGAATAGAAATAGCTCAGGGGCAGTGCCTAGGTCATGAATTCAAGCCCAGGGACTGGCACAAGGAAACAAGGTGTATTATCCAATGGAAAATTAAACCATACAATATAACCTGTTTTTATAATTAGAATTACCACTTCCTCTAGCCATTTTTGTAACTAGAATACCACTTCCTCTAGCCAGTTTTTCCACCTCCACCCTGATTGTAGCCTATTGTAATGTTATGTTATGAAATATAGGTTTTCCTTTCATGAATTCATCTGCCAAGGTCGAATAAAATAGACAATGGATAATTCAATAAGTATGGCTTATAAACAGATGGATTAAAAAGGTTCATCAAAAAAATTCATCTCAAAGGTATTATACCCATTTGTTTTAGACTAAAAGCAAATATGTTGCTAGACACTGGTGTCTCATGCCTGTAATCCTAGCTACTCAGGAGGTTGAGATCTGAGATAACAATTTGAAGCTGGCCTGCTCAGCCAAGTTCATGAGGCATTTATCTCCAATAAACTACTAAAAATGTCAGAAATTAAGGGGTACCAGTGGCTTATGCCTGTAATCCTAGCTACTCAATAGGCTGAGGTCTGAGGATTGTGGTTCAAAGGCAGCTTGAGCAGGAAAGAGAGATAAGACAATAAGACTGTGTGACTCATCTCTAATAAACTACCAACAAAGCTAGAAGAATTGTGGCTAAAGTGGTAGAACACTAGTCTTGAGCAAAAATGGTAAGGGACAGAGCCTAGGCCTTGAGTTCAAGCCTCAGGACTAGCACATACACACACACACACACACACACACACACACACACAC
>NW_012267310.1:2344854-2373436 GCF_000151885.1 Dipodomys ordii | reverse complement strand
GACTTTCCTGCCTGGGCTGGCTTTGAACAGCGATCCTCAGATCTCAGCCTCCTGAGTAGCTAGGATTACAGGTGTGAGCCACTGGTGCCCGGCAAAACAAACTTTTTTCAATTTTGAAAAACCAATACGTACAATATATAACATTTTCATTAATAAGCCACTTAATACATGTAAATCAAACTAATTACATGAATATTTCATGGCATTTCCCCAAGCTCAACTTCCGGAACAGGTCTAAGCATAACCCTGCTTAATATACCTTGGTCCCCAATGACTGTTTACTGAACATGTATATGCCATATTTTCTGGAGAACCCAGCGATCTGTATAATTTTTAATTCTGATAACCCAGGTCATTAATAAAATGCTAAAATGATGTCCAATATATATATAATTTTTGTTTAAGAAGGAAGGCAAATTTGTAGTACAATCTAAAAAAGTTTCTAAAAATGATTTAAAAGTTCTAGTGCTTAAAGAGTAGCTAATAATCTGAAAAAGGTAACTCCATGGAACACCTCAATTTGTGAAGGCGGGTACCTGGCTACTAATGAATTATTGCTTTTGTCACCTCTCGAGTATAAGACAGAAGTGTGCATTGTGCATGAAGAAAATAGCTTGCTTCCATGTTTCTCAGAGCAACAACTTTGCACGGGGCCCACTGACTAGATACAAGACTAGGCCTGTCAGGTTTAAGAATCTAGTCCCAGGCTTTGGCAAATCCACCCTTATACTGTCTCATGTGCAAGCCATTTTCACCATATTACTGCTGTGGATCCACAGAGGTAGCTCAGGGGAGACACTGAAAGCAAGAGCTAGGTGACTGATCACCCAACAGAGAGAAACACGGGAGCTGCTGGTGAGGACAGAGTGCAGCTTGGGGTTTAATGCTTCAGGAACATAGGCCTTAGATGGCCTCAGCTGCAACAAGGGACAATATCTACCCTGGAAGGCTCCCGAGCTTCAGAACTCTAGAGAATGGTAACCAGGTCTGCTAAAGTTTCTATATTCTGTCTTGTGATCAGAGAACCTGGCATATTTCTGAGGTTCAATTCTAAGTGCCTGAGCTTACATGCTGCTGTGTGAGATACTTCCTGCAGCACACATTAACAAAGAGGCAATGCTTGTGGTATAAACTGTCTCATGAGATCATAGGCCCTCCTTCCTAATTTGTCTGTTAGTGTCATCTGACAAAGATTTTCCGGTCATATAGACAGATTCTCGTATAGAATTTTATTAAACTTAATTTTAATCAGACTTCTGTTTTCAGAGTATAAAATAATACACCATCCACGTTTAAAATACTTCTTAAATATGACAGAGGATAAGAAATATAGGCTATGAACACATTCACCTTTCTACTTGGCCAAAATTTGATTTCTTTTAAATCTTTAGAAATGATGGTGTGCTTTGTTTGTTTGGTTTGCTTTTGAGACAGGGTCTTGCTATATATGTAGGCAAGGCTAGCCTGGAACCTGCTATGGATCCCAGGCTGGCCTCAAACTTGCAATCTTCCTGCTTTAATCTTCCGAGTGCTGGAACTACAGGTGTGCACCACCACATCCAGCTTAATGATGATATTTCAACTGGTTTTCCCTGGGGATGGGCCTGTAGTGTAGTGGTAGAGCACTTGCCTAGCATATGAGACTATGGGTTTGATCCCCAGAGCCACACACACATTTTCCTAATTATTTCTATTCAATTCTGCTCTCCTTTGTACTACTTCAATATGCTATGTAATCACAGGACATGGTACTATATGAATGAATTTGTACTTGTTTAGCAATTGTTCCACAAACAGGTGAGATTTGTACATTCAGTCTTTTAAAATAGAAATGGAGTTGGGGACTATGCCTTTCATTCCTTCTGCTCATCCTACACCACAGAGTTTGGGTACTCTAGATATAGGAGGAGCTCAGTGATATTGGCCATGATGCAACTAAAAAGAAATACATTTCATACTAAATAAGGATGTTAATGGCAATGGATATTACCACACAGATGTAGAAGGGAACTTGGAGATTCTGTCAGAAGAGAGCAAATATTACCGTGCTGTAACCATCCAGAGTCCCAGGGTCACATTGGCAGCTAAAAGTACACTGCCACCAAGTAAGATAAAAAATCCTATCAGATCTTTGACATCATTGTCTCCAATCACTGAGGTAAGGGTAGCATCCAGAAAAGAGTTTAAAATCCACTGACCATCCAAGGCAAAGCAGGGGACAGCATTCACAATAGCCAGAGCTCCAGAGAGGGAAATCAGGTACCTGAGTTAAAATCAGTTAAGGAGCCAGCTGTGAGGTCCAATTGGAAACCACCTTTGGGGCAATCAGAATATACTGGACTGGGACTGAGTTTGAGATTACAATACAATTCTCTGCTTTCTTTAACTCTCTAACATTTCTTCTTAGTTCTCTACTATTTCAAAACACAACTTGTGGGCTGGGATGTGGCTCAGTGGCAAAGTGCTTCCTTAGCAAATGCAACGCTCTGGGTTTGCACCCCAGTACCAAGAAAGACAAGGCAAAAAAAAAAAAAACAAATGAAATTTGTGCCAGGTAAAAGTGGCTCATGCCTATAATCTTGGCTAATCAGGAGGCTGAGATCTGGGATCCTGGTTCAAGGCGAGTCCCTGGCAGTTAAGTCCATAAAACTGTTACTTCCAATTAACCATCAAAAAGTAGGAAGCAGCACTGTGGCTCAAGTGGTAGAGTGCTAGCCTTGAGCATAGAGAGGCTCAGGGACAGTGCCCAGGCCCTGAGTTCAAGCCCTAGGACTGGCATAAAAGAATGAAAGGAAGAAAGGAAGGAAGGAAGGAAGGAAGGAAGGAAGGAAGGAAGGAAGGAAGGAAGGAAGGAAGGAAGGAAGGAAGGAAGGAAGGAAGGAAGGAAGGAAGGAAGGAAAGAAGGAAGGAATTTGCAGCAGGGTGCTGGCAGCTCAAACTTGCAATCCTAGCCCTCAGGAGGCTGAGGTCTGAGGATTGTGGTTCAAAGCCAATCTGTGGCAGGAAAGTCCTAAGATTCTTTCTTTCTTTTTTCTTTTTCTTTTTGTCTTTCTCGTGGGGGTTGAACTCTGGGCCTGGGTGTGGTTTCCCTGTGCTCTTCAGCTCAAGGCCAGCGCTCTACCACTTGAGCCACCGCATCACTTCTGGTTTTCTAGTGGTTTATTGGAGATAAGCGTCTCACAGACTTTCCTGCCTGGGCTGGCTTTGAACTATGATCCTCAGATCTCAGCCTCCTGAGTAGCTCAGATTACAGGCACTAGCCTCCAGTGCCCTGCTAGTACTAAGATTCTTATCTCCAATTGACTACCAAAAATCGAGAAGTGGAGTTAAGGCTCAAGTGTTAGAGCTCTAGTCTTGAGCAAAATTTCAGGGACAGTGGCCGAGTTCAAGTACTAGGACCGCCACATACATATAATCACATACAAGCACACATGGGTGCACACGCATGCCCATGTGCGCACGCGTACACTCGCGTGCACACACACACACACACACACACACACACGGAATATGTATTATTTTGAAGTTCAAAAGCCCTGACAAACAAAAAAAGGCAAACCACTTATAGACAGTCTACATAACCCCCTAGGAAGACTTTATTCTTTGGGAATCTACTTTTTGTGTGTGCCAGAATCTTACTGACTTTCCTGCCCTGGCTGGACTTGAACAAGGATCCTCAGATCTCAGCCTCTGGAATAGCTAGGAGTACAGGCACGAGCCACCAGTGCCTGGAAGATTGTAGTCTTTTAACAATAAAATAAAGGAAAAGGAAGAAAGAAAGAGGAAAAAAAATATAGTTTTTTTTTTTTTGGTGATCCTGGGGCCTGAACTCACGGACTGGGCACTGCCCCTGAGCCTCTCTATGCTCAAGGCTAGCACTTTACCACTGGAGCCACAGCACCACTTCTGGCTTTTTCTGTGTATGTGCTACTGAGGAATCTAACTTAGGGCTTCATGCATACTAGGCAAGCACTCTACCACTGAGCTGTATTCACAGCCCTGAAATACAAATTTTGACTGTGAGCCCTGCCTTCTTTTGCCATCATCTATAAGGTTATAGCATGTCTCTCTGTGACAAAGGTACAGAATCTACAAGGTACAGTCTTGGTTATACACAATTTTAGCAAGTGCTCGTTTGTATTCCATTTTTGTTTTATTCCCTTATTCTTTCATTTCTTTTTTTGCGGGGGGGGGGGGGGAGGAGGGGTCTCCTGGGGTTTGAACTCTGGGCCCGGGTGCTGTTCAAGGCTAGCACTCTACCACTTGAGCCACAGCACCACTTCCAGCTTTTTCTCTGATTATATGGAGATAATAGTCTTTCGGCCAGGCGCTGGTAGCTCACTCCTATAATCCTATCTACAGGCTGGGCAGGAAATTCTATGAGACTCTAATCTCCAATTAACGACCAGCAGCTGGAGTGGAGCTGTGGCTCAAGTGGTATAGTATCGGCCTTGAGGGAAAAAGTTCAAGGACAGTGTCCAAGCCCTGAGTTTAACCCCTAGTGCTGGCACAAAAAGTACTTCCAAAAATTTCCAATAATTCAATTCTATACAGTAACTGATTTAAAAAGTCATATATTTTTTTTTGGTCGGTTATGGGGCCTGAACTCTGGGTCTGGGCACTATCCCTCAGCTCTTCAGCTCAAGGCTAGCATAATACCACTTGAGCTACAGTGCCACTTCTGGCTTTTTCTGATTATGTGGTGCTGAGGAATGGAACCCAGGGCCTCATGCATACAAGGCAAGCACTCTACCACTGAGCCGCCTTCCCAGCCCTAAAAGTCATCTTTTATATACATGGAAACATAACATACTAAAGACCACATAAAATTTTTGTCCTCTGAATTACTATTTCAGCAATAGAAACCAGTTTGATCTTCCTTAGGCATTCCTCCCTAAGACCAGGGTGCTGGATTTACATATCTGGCAGAATCGATTACCTGGCTAATAACAAACTCTTTTATCTGTTACAAACTTCCTGTTAATTCAATTCTCTTTTTATATTCTGAATTCCTCCGCTTCCACATTTGAACATTATTCCCTTCCTCATTAATCTTTCTTCTCTCACTTCTGCCCTTCCATATAAACCTGGTCTCTTTCAACTTTAAAATCTTTTTTTAAATTAAGTGATACTTATAGTAAAATTCATATTTGTAATGTTTTATATAAGGCAAATGTGATCAAGCTCCAAATCACACTTTCTTTTGCTTGTGTGGTATTGAGGAATCAAACCCAGGGTCACATGCCTGCTAGGCAAACACTCTACCACTAAGCCACATTCCCAAGCCCCAAAACACACTTTTTAAATCTTTTTTTTTTAACACCAAAAGGATACTTGACAAATGTCTCCACAATCACTGGCAGATCTATGCTTAGAAAATTGAAACGTGGAATAAAACTGGTGATGCTCACTAAAAAAGGAAACAAAAGAAATTATGAATATTTTTCATAACCGATAACCAGAAGTACTCTGAAATTTACCATATAGTACAATATTAGGCTAACTTATTAAATTGGCTGAGAACATCTTTTTAAAGCATATATAGCCAGACTATATTCCTCATATATAAAACCAATGAACAAAGAACAATGGCATTAAATGACATGGGTGGCTCACACCTGTAATCTTAGCTACTTGGAAGGCTGTAATTTGAGGATTGTGATTTGAAGCCAGGCCAATAGACAAATCCTAGACTCTTAACAAGAAAAAGCTGGAAGTGGAGGTGTGGCTCAAGTGGTAGAGTATCAATTTTGAGTGGAAATAGCTAAGAGGTGGTACCTAGGCCTTGAGTTCAAGCCCCAGTACTGACAAATACACACAGATAAAATTTTAAAAAGGCAGGATAAAAAATTAATATCCTAGTGTCATGGGGCTTGAACTCAGGGCCTGAGTGCTGTCCTTGAGCTCTTTTGCTGAAGGTTTGCACTCTACCACTTTGAGCCACAGTACCACTTCCAGTTTTCTGGTGGTTAATTGGAGATAAAAGTCTCACAGACTCACTTCAAACCATGATCCTCATATCTCAGCTTTCTGCATAGGTACGATTACAGGTGTGAACTACCAGCACCCAGCTCTGATGTTTTCAGGTGAGAGTGAAATAAAGCTATCGACCAATTAGTACTATCAAGTACAGAGGCCTTAATATTGATTTTTGTCTAAAATAAATAAATACACATTTCTGTATTACTCAAAGTAGGGTCATTTCTTCATATGTCATGACTGTATTTAATATTCACAGTCTAGAGTCAGTTAGTGTCAAACCAGTAAGAAAAATGAGTCCAATTGTTTCTCGATAGATGACTACAAAGCAATGAGAAAGCTTTTTAGAGTAATATAAAACTCATATCCATTAACTAATGGATGAACCAAGAAAATATAATCTGTCAAAGATGCCTTGAAAACATTATGCTACATGAAATATGATAATCATAAAAGATTCCAGTTATATGAAATGCCCCAGAGAGGCACATTTATACAAACAGAAATTACATTAGTGATAGCCAAGGGCTACAGGGATTGGGGAAGCATAGAAATTTAAAAACCATTGAATTGTACACTTTGAATGAGTGAATTGTATGGTAAACTATTAACAGAAAAAGTACCATAAGGATTCCTTCCTTCCTTCCTTGCCAGTACTTAATAATTCTACTTCTGGCTTTTTGCTAGGCAATTGGAGACAAGAGTCTCATGCGCTTTTTCTGTCTAGGCTGGTTTCAAATTGCCATCCTCAGATCTCAGCCTGGTGAACAGACACTATAATAGACGTAAGCCATTGGTGCCCAGCAACATAGGGAACGGGGAAGCTATTTTTTTAGTTTAATCATACAAAATCCATGTGTTATACATAAACTAGTCATATCACTATGTATCCTGGTTTTCTTGAGGGGATGCAGCTACTGCCACTCAATTGGAGAGCCCAGATGAATTTATGAACTGAGAACATCTGAGAGATCACCTATTTGTTTTGGGCATAAATAGTGGAGAAGGAAAAATGCATCACTTTCTTCAGGTAAGTTCTCTATCTTGCTTCATAAATTCAGGTTATTGTATGGCTAAATTTCACTAAAGCGTAAGCATTTTAGGACTGGGATGTAGGCAAGTGGCAAAGTACTTGCCTAGCAAGTGCAGTGTCCTGGGTTTGATACCCAGTACCAAAAAAAAAAAAAAAAAAAAAAAAAATGAGTTCAGAGACTTGCTATCACCCAAAAAAAAAAAAAAAAGGAAGCAAGGAAGCAAGCTAGCAAAGTTGGGCACTGGTGGCTCAGGCCTATAATCCTAGCTACTCAGGAGGCTGGGATCTGAGGATCACTATTCTAAGCCAGCCTAGAAGGGAAAGTTCATGAAATTCTCATCTCCAACTAACCAGAAAACCAGAAGTGGGCTGTGGCTCAAAGGGTACACATAGACTTTTGTAAAAAATGCTCAGGGACAAGTTCAAGCCCCATGACTCCCCCCCCAAAAAGGAAAAGAGAAGACAAAAAATACAGTTAAGGGGCTGGGAAGGTGGCTCAGTGGTAGAGTGCTTGCCTTGCATGCATGAGGCCCTGGGTTCGATTCCTCAGGACCACATAAGCAAAAAGGAAAAAGCCGGAAGTGGCACTGTGGCTCAAGTGGTAGAGTGCTAGCCTTGAGCTGAAGAGCTGAAGGACAGCACCCAGGCCCAGAGTGCAGGCCCCACGACCGGACCTCCCCCCCCCAAAAAAATACAGTTAAATAAAAAAGCTTAAGCCCTTTAACAAGTGACCAAACTTATAATTAAAAAAAAAATCAATGCAGGGATTTGTATTAAGTTTCTACCGAAGAAACTATTTATGGTTTGTGTGTGTGTGTGTGTGCGTGTGCGTGTGTGTGTGTGCGGGCGTGTGTGTGTGTGTGTGTGTGTGGATTCTGAGGCTTGAAATTATGGCCTGAGCACTGTTCCTGAGCTCTTTTGCTCAAGGCTAGCATTCTACCACGTGAGCCACAGTTTTAGTGTGGCTTTTTGGTGGTTGTTAATTGGAGATGAGAATTTCATGAACTTTCCCTTCCAGGCTGGCTTAGAAACTGTGATCCTCAGATCTCACCTCCTGGATAGCTAAGATCACAAGCGTGAGCCACAGGTACCTGGCAATATACGTGATATTAATGTTTTTCTAAGGCTCTACCATAGTATTTAATACTCACCAGTGTAGTGAAGATGTAATGGATGTCCTACATACAACATATCAATTTGGGGTGGGTGCTTCACTTTTATTAAGCGAGTATGAGTTTCTAAAGAAGGTATTATACAGAAACTTGAACTTGAACTTTTTTTACAATCTTTATTGCTTCTACAAACTTGGGTAGCTTCAACTGCTTTCCGGGCAGGTAGACATGTATGCTATAAATAAAAAAAAGTAGTCAATATTAAAAATGATTCATTTACTAACAAAAAACACAAGCTTCAATATGGTTTTTTTTTTTGTTGTTTTTTGGGTCTGGTCGTGGGCCTGAACTCTGGGCCCGGGCGCTGTCCCTCAGCTCTTCAGCTCAAGGCTAGTGCTCTACCACTTGAGCCACAGCACCACTTCTGGCTTTTTTTTTCTGCTTATGTGGTGCTGAGCAATGGAACCCAGGGCCTCATGCATGCAAGGCAAGCGCTCTACCACTGAGCCACCTTCCCAGCCCTCCCTGAGCTCTTTAGCTCAGGCTAGTGCTCTACCACATGAGCCACAGTGCCACTTTCGATTTTCTGTTGGTTAATTGGAGATAAGAATCTCAGGGACTTTCCTGACCAGGCTGGCTTTGAGCCATGATCCTCAGATCTCAGCCTCCTGAATAGCTAGGATTACAGTGAACCCCTGGTGCCCAGCATGCTTTTTGACTTTTTATTTATTTATTTTTAGTTTTTATTGCTATACTGGTGATGTACAGAGTGGGGGTTATGGTCACATCTTTTTTTTTTTTTTTTTACTTTTTTTTGGTTGGTCATGGGGCCTGAACTCTGGGCCTGGGCACTGTCCCTCAGCTCTTCAGATCAAGGCTAGTACTCTCCCACTTGAGCCACAGCGCCACTTCTGGCTGTTTCTGCTGATGTGGTGCTGAAGAATGGAAGCCATGGCCTTATGCATGCAAGGCAAGCATCTACCGCCGAGCCACCTTCCCAGCCCCATTTTTTTTTTATTTCTTTTGTAAGAATTAAATCAGACAGGCCTTGGGGACAACTTACCAAGCGCTTGTTAAAATTATTTCTGTAGGAAAAACACACGTCTGTGAGGCTATGATTATTGCAGCATTCAGTGGAACCATCTAGTCGTTTGTATGCTAAAGAAAAACACAGTGCTGATTAGAATTACTTATGTACAAGGATTTTTTTTGTAGGTTGTGGGAATTGACGTTAGGTCCTGGGCACTGTCCCCAAGCTTCTTTGTGCTCAAGGCTAGTGCTCTACCACTTGAGCCACAGTACCACTTCCCATTTTTTTTTGCATGGTTAATTGGAGATAAGACTCTCTTGGGACTTTTCTGCCTGGACTGGCTTTGAACCACAACCCTCAGATCTTAGCCTCCTGAGTAGCTAGGATTACAGACATGAGCCACCAGCACTCAGTTCATACAAGTGTATTTATAGCAAACACTTAACTTTTCTATGCCCTTACTATAACTTGAACTCTGGGATGAGATGCTGTCCCTTAGGTTTTTTGTTCCAGGTTACACTCTAAAATCAGAAAAACACTTCTGCCTCCAAGTTTTTGATGGTTAATTGGAGATAGTCTTGGTAACTTTCTTGCCTTGCCTGGCTTGGAACAGTGATCCTCAGATCTCAGGCCCCCCCAGTAGCTAGGTTTACAAGCGTGAGCCACCAATACCTGGCACTATTGTGTGTGTGTGGTGTGTATGTTTGTGTGTATGCCTGTCAGGTGACTAGAACTCAGGGCCTGGACACTGTCTTTCCTGTCTGGGCTAGCTTTGAACTTCAATCCTCAGATCTTAGGCTCATGATTACCTAGGTTTATAGCTGTGAGCCATTGATATGTGGATAATATTTAGTATTTTTTTGTGCTAGTACCGGGGCTCCAACTCAGAGCCTGGGCATTGTCCCTGAGCTTTTGTTTGCTCAAGGCTACTATTCTACCACATTAGACATATCTCCACTTCTGGCTTTTTGTTGTTGTTGTTGTTAATTAGAGATAAGAGTCTCAGGGACTTTTCTGTCTGGAAAGGCTTCAAACCATGATCCTTAGACCTCAGTCTCATGAGTAGATAGGATTGTAGGTGTGAACCAATGGCGCCTAGAAATATTTAGCTTTTTTAAGACAAAAAAAATAAAAGTAGTTGGGTACCAGTCGCCAATGCTTGTAATCCTAGCTACTCAGGAGGCTGATATCTGAGGATTGTAGTTTGAAGCCAGCCTAGGCAGGAGTGTGCATGAGATTCTTATCTCTAATCATCACCAAAAAAATCTGGAAGTGAAGTTGTGGCTCAAGTGATAGGACAGTAGTCCTGACCCAAACACAACAACAACAACAAAAACACTTTAGGGACAGCACTTAGGCACTGAGTTTAAGCCCAGTACTGGCACACACTCACATAAAAGGAAAATGGCACATGTATATGAAAGGAGTTGTCTAATTCAGAGTTCAGTTTGACAGCTGTTTGCTGTAGTTTAATTTCACACTCTGAAAGGGGATTCAATTAATTTGAAATCAAGAAACCACAGTGAGCTGGGCACCAGTGGCTTACACCTATAATCCTAGCTACTCAAGAGGCTGAGATCTGAGGATCATGGTTCAAAGCCAGCAGGAAAGTCCCTGAGATTTTTATCTCCAATTAACCACCAGAAAACCGGAAGTGGTGCTGTGGCTCATGTGGTAGTGTGCTAGCCTTGAGCTGAAGAGCTGAGGGACAATTCCCAGGCCCAGAGTTTAAGCCCCACAACCGACAAAAAAAAGGGAAGAAACCACAGTGACTTTATGATGTATGCCCTCATAAATTTAACTCAACTTGGGATAGGAATGTGGCTTAGTAGGAGTGCTTGCCTAGCATGCATGAAGCCCTGGTTCAATTCCTCAGTACCATATAAATAGAAAAAGCCAGAAGTAGCACTGTGGTTCAATGGTAGAGTGAAGACTTGAGCAAAAGAAGCTCAAGGACAGTGCCCAGGCTTTGAGTTCAAGCCCCAGGACTGGCAAAATAAATAAATAAATAAATTTAATTTATCCAGCTGGCGTTTCAGGGTCTCAAAAGGTTTAGCAATAGTAACTCCAGTAACTCCTTTCTTAGTGAAAGAGATAGTGGAGAATGGTCTATTAGGAAAACTTTTGGAAGATGTTAGGTAGCTCTAGAGGCTAGAGAAATTGGAAAATATTTGAACATTAAAGAATATGGTTCCTAGCCATGCACCGGTGGCGCATGCCTGTAATCCTAGGGGAGGCTGAGATCTGAGGATCACAATTCAAAACTAGCCCAGCAGGAAAGTCCATGAGACTCTTATCTCCAATAAACCACCAGAAAAACAGAAGTGGCACTGTGGCTCAAGTGGTAGAGCACTAGCCTTGAGCTGAAGAGCTGAGGGACAGCGCCCAGGCCCAGAGTTCAAGTCCCACAACCAACAAAAAAAGAAAAAGTATATAGTTCCCATGGGGCATCAGTGGCTCATGCCTGTAATTCTAGCTATTCAGGAAGATGAGGTCTAAGATCATGATTTGAAGCCAGTCCAGGCAGCAAAGTTCATGAGACATTTATCTCCAATAAACCACCAAAAAAGTTGGAAGTCGGGTGCCAGTGGCTCACACCTGTATTCTTAGCTCCTCAGAAAGCTGAAATCTGAGGACTGTGGTTCAAAGCCAGCCCGGGAAGGAAACTGTGAGATTCTTATCTCCAATTAACCACTAGAAAACCAGAAGTGGAGCTGTGGCTCAAAGTGGTAGAGACTAGACTTGAGCAAAAAAGCTCAAAGACAGTGCCCAGGCTCTGAGTTTAAGCCCCACAACCAACCTGACAACCATACATATACACAAATATGTATATGTGTGTGTGTGTATGTGTATGGATACACACACATGTGTGTGGTTCCATTGGCTCACAACTGTAATCCTAGCTATTTAGGAGGCTGAGATCTGAGGATCATAGTTAGAAGCCAGCCTGAGAAGGAAAGTCCTTAAGACTTTTTTTTAAAGGAGAGTATTATTATTTACTACAGAAGGATAAGAAGCTGCATAAAAAGGATATTTTCTCATTGTTATTATCTTTAATATGAAGGCCCCAGGCTCTGACCACAGGAAGCAATCATTTCAAGTAACAACAGTAGCACCTATCATTTATTGAATACTATGTTCTAAACACTATGCTCAGGTATTTTCTTATTTATCTGAATTCAAAATTCTAAAAATTTATTTACAAATACCTATTGGTAGGCATTATTTTTGTGCCAATCCTGGGGACTGAACTCAGGGCCTGGGCCCTGTCCCTGATTCTTTTTGCTCAAGGCTAGCACTCTACCACTTGAGCCAGAGCTACTTTCGGCTTTTTCTGTGTATGTGGTACTAAGGAATTGAACCCAGAGCTTCATGCATGCTAGGCAAGTGCTCTACCACTAAGCCACATTCCCAGCAGGATTGTTTTTTTAAAATTAAATTAATTAATTAATTAATTTTGACAGTCATGGGGCTTGAACTCTGGGCCTGGGCGTTGTCCTTGAGCTCTTCAGCTCAAGGCTAGCGCTCTACCACTTGAGTCACAGTGCCACTTCCCATTTTCTAGAGATAAGAGTCTTATGGACCAGCCCAGGTTGGTTTTAAACTGTGATCCTCAGATCTCAGCCTCCAAGGTAGCTAGGATTACAGGCGTGAGCTACCAGCGCCTGACCTATTTTATTTTATTTTTTTTTAATGATGGCACAATGTGGCTCATGATGGTAATCCCACCTACTAAAGAAGCATAGATAAGAAGAATCCTTTTTTGGGGGGGGCCAGTTCTGGGGCTTGAACTCAGGGCCTGGGCAATGTTTCTGAGCTTTTTGGCTCAAGGATAGCACTCTACCACTTGAACCACAGCACCACTTCTGGCTTTTTCTGTTTATATGGTACTGAGGAATTGAGCCCAAGGCTTCATGCATGCTAGGCAAGCACTCTACCACTAAGCCACCTTCCCAGCCCCAAGAAGAATCTTTTTTTTTTTTTTTTTGTCGGTTGTGGGGCCTGAACTCTGGGCCTGGGGGCTGTCCTTCAGCTCTTCAGCTCAGGGCGAGCACTCAATCACTTGAGCCACAGTGCTACTTCGGCTTTTTCGGCTTATGTGGTACTGAGGAATTTTACCCAGGGCCTCATGCATGCAAGGCAAGCACTCTACCACTGAGCCACCTTCCCAGCCCCCAGGAGAATCTTGATTTTAGGCCAGCTCTGGCAAGAAGTTAGAGTCCAGCCCCTGAATATAAGCCAGGTGTGGTAATTTACACCTGTAATCCCAGATATGCAGGAAGCATAGGAAAGAGGACTATGTTCAAGGGTAGTCCATGTAAAAACTTCAAAACTCTCTCTGAAAAAAATAACTAAAGCCAAAAGGGTGTGGGCATGTCTCAACTAGTAGAGTACTTACATAGCAAGTGCAAGGCCCTGAGTTCTAAACCTAAATATAACAAGAAAAAAAATAATGATCAGAAAAGTAAAATAGGAGTTAGGCAAGTTGGTGTACACCTGTACTCCCAGCAATTGGGAGGCTGAGGCAGAAGACTCTAATAATTAAAGTCAGCCAGGACCACACAGTGAGACCCTTAATACATGCTCAATCTCCATGAGTCCATGGCTGGAATGACATCACATGCAAGAAACAACTTTAATATGAGCTCTAGCACATTTGTATTTCCTCATTCATGCAGGTGAAGTATTTGTTTTACTTTATTTCATTTTTATTTTTGTCAGTTGTGGAGCTTGAACTTAGGGCCTGGGTGCTGTGCCTGAGCTTTTTCACTCAAGGTTAGCGCTCTACTGCTGTAAGCCACAGTGCCACTTCCCCAGGTGAAGTATTAAGAACTGAATTTATCAAGTATAATTCAGAGACATTCAGTGTAAAGACTATTGATAGCTTCTAGCATTTCACCTGTAATTCCAGCATTCAGGAGGCTGAAGCAGGAAGATCTCAAGTTGAGGTTAGTTTCAACCATTTTGCTTTCCTAAGCTGAATTAAAGTAGCCAGGACTTCCCCAAAGAGAAATCTGATCAAGGTCACTCTAGCCAAAAGGCCAAAAAAGGTAACTCACAGGCAGTGGGGGTAGGAACCAGACCAAGGCTGTCAGTTTCCATGGGCTGGCTCTTCTCAGAGGGGATTCCCCCAGGGGCCCAGGGTAGGGGAACTGAGATGGTAGGGTGGGTGAAGGGAGACACAAAGAATAGAGGGGGGGACCCAGAAAGGAAGAAAAGGGGCAGGGAGGAAAAAATCAGAAGGGAAACAGAGGCCCAGAGGTACCCCCACCAAGATTCTTATTCCAATTAACCACCTGAAAACAGGAAGCAGAGCTGTGGCTTAAAGTGGTAGAGTGCTAGCCTTGAGCAAAAAAAAGCTCAGCGACAGTGCCCTGGCCCTAATTTCAAGCCCCTAGACTGACAGAAGAATTTTAAAAAAAGAAATGAAAGCCAAGTTGGTGCTGGTGGCTCACACCTGTAATTCTTGCTACTCAGGAGGTTGAGATATGAGGATCGCAGTTCAAAGCCAGACCTTGAGACTCTTACCTACAATTAACCACTAGAAAATCCAGAAGTGGAGCTGTAGTCCAAGTGGTAGAGTGCTAGTCTTAAGCCTAAGAAGCTCAGAGACAGTGCTTAGGCCCTGATTTCAAGTCCCAGGACTGGTACACACCCACAAAAGAACAATATATAGTAAAGAAAATACACATATTAATATCTAGCATGCCAAGGGGAATATTAGTTTGTAACAATTTATTTTACTGATTTATTTATTATTATTATTATTATTTTTGTCAGTCATGGAGGCTGAACTCTGGGCCTGGGCACTGTCCTTCAGCTCTTCAGCTCAAGGCTAGCACTCTACCACTTGAGCCACAGTGTCACTTCCAGCTTTTTCTGCTTATGTGGTGCTGAGGAATTGAACCCAGGGCCTCATGCATGCGAGGCAAGCACTCTACCACTGAGTCACCTTCCCAGCCCCTACTGATTTATTTTAAAAATTAGAATGAGCCAGGTTCCCATGACTCACACCTGTACATCTAGCTACTCAGGAGGTTGTGATCTGAAAGGATCACAGTTCAAAGCCAGCTCTGGACAGGAAAGTCCATGAGACTTTTATCTCCAATTAACCACCAAAAAGGTAGAAATGGATCTGTGGCTCAAAGTATAGAGTGCAAGCTCAGAAACAGTGATCAGATCTTGAGTTCAAGCCCCACCCAGGACCAGTAAAAAACAAAAACAAAAGCAAAACAAAAGATTGAATGAGCCAGGTGCTAGTGGCTCATGCCTGCAAACCTAGCTACTCAGGAGGCTAAGATCTGTGGATTGCAGTTTGAAACCAGCCCAGGAAGAAAAAAGTCCATGAGGCCCCTTTTTTCCAATTAAACACCAAAATACCACAAACAGTAGAGCAGGAAAGAGCTCATGAACAGTGCCCAGGCCCTGAGTTCAAGTCGGAGTATCCACACCAACCAAAGGAAAACAGAAAGAGAGAGAACAAGAAAGAGACAGAGTGCATGTGCGAGCCAGGTTCTGATGCCTCATACTTGTAATCCTGGCTACTCAGGAGGTTGAAAGATGAGGCTCAAGATTCAAAGCCAGCCCAGGCAGACAAATGCTAGAGTTCATATTCAATTAACCAGCAAAAAGCCAGAAGTAGAGGCATGGCTCAAGTGGTAAAGCACTAACCCTGAGTGAAAAAGCTCAGCAAGAGTGAGAGGCCCCAAGGTCCAGCCCCACAATTGACACAAATTTAAAAAAGAATGAAGTAAATCTATAGATATGGTCTAAGGGTTAGTAACTGCAAAGTTCTGGTGTTGGACGCATTTTACTAATATACATACCTCTGACTGGGAAGCTTAACTGTTGTAAAGTTGATGCGCTTATGCAGTAACCAATTTGGGGCTCATAGGCAATGGTATCCAGACATTCATTCCAGTCTTGCACATTAGTAACAGGACAGTCCTGTAAATGAGTGACAAGGTCTCCCACAAAAAGGCCTCGGGGTCCAATGGCAGGTGAATCCTTGGAAAGATGGCAAAACCAAATCAGACAATATATAAAGATAAGTTATCCCAGCCCCAGAGTTCAAGCCCCACAACCAACAAAAAGCAAAAGAAAAAAAAAGATAAATTATGATTAATCTAAGCAAACAATATAAACTGAGCTATTTCAGTAGAATATTTTGCATACTGTATAAAACAATTTACCTTTGAATTTAAGATCTATGTATCTAGACAATTAACAAAATAAAAAAATCTAATAAATCATCTAAGAGTGAGACATTTTTCCAGTTTAAAAACATAAATCCAGCTGGGGCTGGATGCTGGTGGCTCATGTCTATAACACTAGCTACTCAGGCGGTTGAGATCTGAGATTTATAGTTCAAAGCCAGCCTGGGCAGAAGACTTATCTCTAATTAACTGGAAGTGGAGCTGGGGTTCAAGTGGTTGGGTGCTAGACTTTAGAAAAAAAAGAGAGAGACAGCACCCAGGGCCTGAGTTCAAGCCCCAGGACTGGCAGAGAAAAAGTAAAAAAACCCAGTTGGAAGCCAGGCAATGGTGGCTCACTCCTGTAATCCTAGCTATTTAGGAGGCTGAGATCTGAGGATTATGGTTCAAAGTCAGCATGGACAGGAAAGTCCATGAGACACTTCTTTCTTTTTGTTGTGAGACCAGAACTGGAACTCAGTACCTGATGCTTTAATTATTACTCAAACCAGTCATGCCTCCAATCCCAATAAGACTGTTGTTTCCAATTAACCAGCAAAAAAAAAATCTGAAAGTGGAGCTGTGGCTCAAGTGGCAGAGCACTAGTCTTGAGTAAAAAAACCTCAGGTACTGCACTCATACCTTGAATTCAAGCCCCAGGACTGGCATACACACACACAATCCAGCTGATTGCCAATGGCTCATGCTTGTATTCCTAACTATTTACAAGGCTGAGATGTCAGGAACCCTGTACAAAGACAGCCTAGATACAAGAATCTATCTTCAGTTAATTAGCAAAAAGCCTTAATTGGAGGCCTGGCTCAAGTGTTAGAGTTCCAGCTATGAGCAAATAAGTCCAGCAAGAATCAAAGGGGCTGAGTTCAAGCCCAAGTACTGACACCAAAAAAAAAAGAAGACATAACATTGTTAAGTATTATATCACAACATCTGGTGAAAAATGCCCCATGAGAGATCCATTATTTACCTCAGCAACTTCTGTGATAAGCACTCCCACTCCAGTGTAGTAAAAAGGCAAGAGAATTACTGGGAGGAGGACAAGAGCTAAAATACCCAGGAGGGCAAGGACGAAATTATGCCAGATACCTGCAAAGAGACAAAAGCATTAGTAAGTTCATCAAGAGCAAGAATGATATAGGTAGCCAGATTTATAACACACATATATTCTGAGAATTAATAAAGCGATGAGAAGCTGTGAAGCAGAGTACTAACAAGTACAGTAGGCAGATACTCTGTTAGAGGCTGCCTTCCTGTCAGGTACTAAAGTCTTAATCTGATTTAGATTAACCAGCAAAACGCTGGAGCTGGAGGGATGGCTTAAGTGGTAGAATACCAGCTTGTGAGTGAAAAACAGAGAGAGCTCAAGGTGTGAAGTTCAAGTCCAAGTACTGGCATAAAAAAAAGAAGAAGAATGGCTGGGAAGGTGGCTCAGTGGTAGAGCGCTTGCCTTGCATGCCTGAGGCCCTAGCTTCAATTCCTCAGCACCACATAAGCAAAAAGAAAAAAGCCAGAAGTGGCGCTGTGGCTCAAGTGGTAGAGCATTAGCCTTGAGCTGAAGAGCTGAGGGACAGCGCCCAGGCCCAGAGTTCAGGCCCCATGACCGGACCAAAAAAAAAAAAAAAAAAAAAGAAGAAGAAAAATCAAAACCCTATCTCAACTTTCAAACATTTTTCAGGTCACCAGAAGACATAGTAGGTACATAAAAGCTCGTATTATTCCTAGAATCACCCACAATAGTGACCTATAGCTTATTATATAGTATAAATTTATCGAGTCCATAATATTTTTAATGTACCCAACGAACTTCTTGACTCTGGCAGAGGCTTCTGTGATCGGCAAGGCCACAAGTTCACCATTCAACAGTAAAAAATGGGAATAACGGTAGTGGTGATGGTAGATGTGCGGATGGTACCCTAGGGAGGCTGTGTCTCCTATTCGGCCCCTCCCAAAGACCTCTATGGTGTCTTCACTTCCAGCTGTGCCAGTCTGTTTTATCTATCACAATCTAATTGACAAGCCCTGCCTCTTATAGTAGGCCTTCATCCACTTGCTCAAGGTGAGTCTCTCCATCTTGAACTACGCAGCAGGACACTCCCGCCCCTCCCCCACCTTCCGGTTGCTGTGGCTTTTATCCGTTTTTTAATCCCTCCTCAGATATGGCTGCCAGCTTTGGTGGTGGCAGGGAGATGCATAGCTTTGGCAGCAAGAACAAACGGTGGGAATAAGCGGCGGGAACAAGCGACGGGAATAAGCGGCGCCTGATCGCTGGAATCACACTCTCGTTCCTCTATCCCACCGCCCCATCGCCCCACGTCCATTTCTTTTTGGACTGTGTCACCCTTTCCCTCACTCTCTCCCAGGCCCCACAACATGCTGAGCAGGAAAGTGTGTGAGACTCTTTTTTGGCGTGGGGTGGGGAAGGGGCTGGTTCTGGGCTTGAACTCAGGACCTTGGCACTGTTCCTGAGCTTTTTTACTCAAGGCTAGTGCACTACCACTTGAGCCACAGCTCCACTTCTGGCTTTTTTTTGGTGGTTAATTGGAGCTGAAGAGTTATCAAAGACTTTCCTGCCTGGGATGGTATGAACCATAATCAGATCTCAGCCTCCTGCATAGCAAGAATTAAAGGAGTGAGCCACCAGCATGTGGCTTCTGGCTTAATTGGCACTTTAAGCCTATTTTTAAGCCAGGTTGACAGTGGCTCGGGCCAGTAGTCCTAGCTATTGAGAAAGCTGAGATCTGAGGCTCTTAGTTCAAAGCCAGTTCAGGCAGGAAAAAGCCATGAAACTTTTATCTCCAATTAACCACCAAAAAAGCCAGAAGTAGAGCTGTGAGTGCTAGTGTGCTAGCCTTGAGGACAAAAGCTCAGGGATAGTGCCCAGGCTCTTAAATTTAAGCTCCAGGATCAGCACAGAAGAGGAGGTGTGTAAGAGTGTAAGGTCCAGAGTACAAGTCCTAGTAATAACACATTTTTTTCAAAGATACTCTTCTTCTTGTGCTATACCTTGTCCTTTCTGCTTTTTTGTGTGCCAGTGGTAGATGTCAAGAGCCACCAAGTACCCAGTTCCCTTTATGTTTTAAAATTTTTAATTTTTTCCCATTCCTGTATTTTTAGTAATGATATATACATATATTTATATATACATACATGCAGGCCAGTTGTTTTTAGAACTGTTTTATTTTATTTTTCTGTTACACAAGATGTTTACATATAAGGTATCCACTAATAAAGAGAAAAATTATACTAACCACTACTTCAATCAAACAAATTACACTCAAAAGCACCTAATTAATATTGAAAAAAAACCCAAAGTGACTGCCAGGTCTGAACTCACTGATGACATTACTGTGTTACTCTGTATAGCTAAATTTTGTAAAAAAAAATATGCTCAATTCAAGGAAGATAACCAATACTAAGATTGTAAACAAAACCCATACACCTTTTTTATAGTAGCAGAAAAATATCTATAAAACATTTTTTACAGCAAACTTTTAAAACCAAAGTTGTCAACTTCTAGAAAAGACACACATAGTTGTAAAAGCGTAACATGAACACTTAAAAAACACTTAAAAAATTTAAAAAATTATAAACAAACTAAGTGCTATTGGTACTTATATAAAAAGTCCAGATTTTAACCAGTTCTCTAGTCAGGCCTTTTGGATGTACGGTTCACGAATTAGTCTATTGAAACCAAAGTTCCTAGAAACTCTACCACCAAAAAAGATAAAGTCGTTTTTAACCAGTTCTTCAATCAGGCGACTGTCTTTTTTGATGTGACATCCACGAATTTGTCTATTGAAACCCAAATTCTCAGAAATACCATCACTTAACAAGATGAACAGTCTCAGTAACATCCCGTACACACGCTCCTTTTGGAAATTTACTACTTCTATCCCAAACAAATGCTGACCAGCAGCTAACGGAAAATTCATTTTCAAACTTTGGGGCATGTAGAAAGAAGGAACATTTCTGTCCCCTCTCTCATCTTCAGTGGTTGTGCATATTTTTGGTGTGGGTTAGGATGTGTGACTTCAGGTTGGTAGATTGGGCAAACTTCTTGTTGCATGTATGGAAGGGGCATGCGAAGGGCCGGTCTCCGGTGTGGATGCGGACATGGGTGCGCAGGTTGAAATCAAGCGAGAAGCGCTTGCCGCAGCCTTCAAAGATGCACTGGTAAGGCTTCTCACCAGTGTGGACTAGCTGGTGGCGTTTCAGCTTGGAGCTCTCCACAAAGGCCTTGCCGCACTCAGCACACATATGCACTCTGGGCCCGTGGATATGCAGGTGCTTCTTCATAGCCGCAGTATCCTTGAACATCTTCACGCAGCCCGGATGAGCACACGGGGTGGTTCTCGGCCCATCTTCTTTGAGTTTCTTCTGCTTCATGCTAGTAAATTCGGCAAGTTGCTTGGGATCGGAGAGGTCAACACCAGGTATGCCCCCAGGAGGAAATTTCTTCCCCATCAAATACTCGGAGTAATCGGGAGGTGAACTTTCTGCTTCTTTGGGGCTCTCAGGCTCACTTTTCTCGCTGGTAGCCCACATAGTGATGGAGAACTCACCCTCCAGGTTTGGGAACTGCACCTGCTCCTGCAGCCCCAGGTCGGCACAGCTGATGCCATCACTGACCTGGCTGCTGGTGCCCTCTTCCGTCTGGTTGCTCTCCTTTTGGCCGTGGTAGCTATTACTGCTGAGCTCCTGATTATCTTGGTGCTCATAACTGAAGCCAAGATCCTGGTAGGCATCACACACATAGCCGGGATCGTTGTCGTTGCCCTCATAGCTGGGTCCGTATGCGACGGACTCCATTGAAGCTGCGAGGGCGGCTAGGGTCTGCTCGAAGTCGTCATCAATATCAGGGCACGGAATGGGTACCTGGTCGAAGATCTCATGGATGGCGGGTACGCACTCGGAATCGTGGCAGGTCACCACTTCCTCTCGGGTCTGCACCACGATCACTTCCTGGTCATGGTCTCCGTGGCTCAGGCTGCCAATACCTAACGGCTGCAGAGCAATGAGAGGGGAGTCGTAATGACCACCGTGAGCCCAATCACCACTGAGATCCTGGTAGACAGTCAGAGCCTCCTCAGGCAGACCCTCTACCGCGCCTCCTCCGCCTACCTCGAGAATATCGGCCGGAAATTCCGCGTTTTCTGTGGTAATATAGATAATGTTTTCTGACGCCATGGCGGAAGTCTTTGTAGCGGATTTGCCACCGGGCTACTCGTCAGTGAAGAAATTCACCTCCAGAGAAGCGCGTAAGCAGTCTACAAACGGAAAAAGCCACTCCCCAAAGCCACTTTCGGAAGAGCGGGTTCGAAACTGCGTCACCCGCACCGGAGAAGCGGAAAAAGCAAGTGCTTCTGGGAGCAAACGTACACGTGATGGCGTAACGTCACCATGTGATCACGTTACGTCGCCATTTCAGACCCCGCCCACCACGTCGCGCAGTTGTGGCAGGCCCCGCCCACTAAGTGTACAGCCTGTACACAATAGCCACTTCCGACCTCACCCAGCAAACGGGCACCTGACTTGGGCACTCAGTGCGCATACTCCGTTCGCATATCCACAGCTACCCACCACTGTGTTATGCATTAGTGTGTACTTGCAACTAGGCATTCCTGCAGCAAGTCAAACGGCTATAGTTAGATGGATATTAATTTCACAATGAGGTTCTTTTTTTTTTCTCGGTCAGGGGGCACAATGAGGTTCTTTACCACATTTTTTGACATTTTATTTCTGTATTTCATCTCAAGTGCCACTCCCAACGTTCGCCCCTCCCCCGATGAGCTGTGAAGTTTATAACAGTGTCTGTGAATAACGGAAAACCTTTTCCCCTACTACACAGTTTTATGTGGGTGTGTGTGGGGGGGGACTGGGGGTTGAACTCAGGGCTTCCTTTACACGATGCAAGCACTCCACCAGTGCCTATACTTCCAGTATACTTTATTTCCTTTTATTTAGTTTCACGGATCTATATTCATAAGCCTACACTTAACATTACTGATAGTTAAGAGATTGCTAGATTGCAAGATAGCGATCAGAAAGTCTAAATATTAAGCCATTACCAAGATAGGGTAGTAATTTTAAAAAATATTGCCTTAATACCATGTTAGATGAGGAAATGTTTCCCTAAAAGACAAACATTCCCCACATTCAAAGTGAGTTTCTAATGATGAACTATCCTTGCATTCTTGAAATATACCATGTAAATGTAGTTTTGTTCTGTTTCTCCAAAAATAGATGTATCTTGGCTAAAATGTTATCTTGGCTAAAATTGTTAGTTTTTTTTTTTTTTGGGTCCGGTCGTGGGGCCTCTGGGCGCTGTCCCTCACCTCTTCAGCTCAAGGCTAGCACTCTACCACTTGAGCCACAGTGCCCCTTCCGGCTTTTTTCTTTTTGCTTATGTGGTGCTGAGGAATCGAACCCAGGGCCTCATGCATGCAAGGCAAGCGCTCTACCTCTGAGCCACCTTCCCAGTCCCATAAAATTGTTAGTTTTTAATGTTTATAAAGCTAGCTACTTGGGAGGCTGAGAGTGGGAGGATAGCAGTTTGAGGACATCCTTGACAGAAAAATTGTCAAGATGACTTCTCAATGAAGAGTTAGGAAGTGGAATATGCCTACTGTCCAAAACAGGAGGGGAATCCCAGCATAGGCAGATCCTGGTTAGAGGCACCCCAGCAGAGATACCCTATCTCAAAACTAATTAGTAGATTCCAGGCACCAGTATCCCACAAGTATAATTTTATATATCCAGGAGGCTGAGATTTGAGAATTGTGGTTTAGAGCCAGCCTCGGCAAATACTCCAGACTCTTATTTCTAATTAACCAGAAAAAAAGCTAGAATTGGAGGTATAGCTCAAGTGGGAGTGTGCCATTGTGAATGAAAAAATGGAACAAGAATAAGGCCTGAAGTTAAAACCCCAGAACTTGCCCCAAAACAAGCAAAACAAACAAAAGCAAAAAATACCAAATAAAAGCAACACACACACACACACACACACACACACACACACACACAGACTGCCTCAGAGGTAAGAGTCCTGACTAGCAAACTTGAGGCCCAGAGTTCAAACGTTAGTACTCTCTCTACCTCTAAATGTTAGTTTTCACTGGAATGGCACATGCCTATAATCCTAGCAATAGGGAGCTAAAGCAGGACACAATCAAGAGTTCAAAGCTAGCCTAGGCTAAAAACCCCTCAAATTCCTTCTTCCTGTAATTTGGGAAGTATATGTGAAATAACATATTAGATATAAAAAGATTTTTTTTTTTTGCAGACATGGGGCTTGAACTCTAGGCCTGGGCGCTGCTCCTGAACTCTTCAGCTCAAGGCTAGCACTCTACCACTTAAGCCACATTTGCCGCTTCTAATTTTCTGGTGGTTATTTGGATAAGAGTCTCATGGACTTTCCTGCCTAGGCTGTTTTTGAACCATGATCCTCAAACCTCAGCCTTCTGAGTAGCTAGGATTACAGGCATGAGTCACTGGCACTCAGCTTAAAAAGATTTTTCATTCAAGATTTTAGAGAATTCTACCTATGTAACTTTCAGGGCATCCCTCATCAACTCTCTTAGATTTTCCCCCTTGTAATTATTGGGCTGTTTAGATTTTGTTTTCAATCTACCCACTCTGGAATTAAGTTGTTAATTAATGAACAAAGAACATTTAAATATTTTCATTTTATTTATTTCATTGGTTATTCTCTAATACGATTGGTAATTCTGTATATAGATGCTTTTTGTTATTATTTAACCTTTTATTTGTGGGGGGGAGGTGGTCCTAGGGCTTGAACTCAGGGGCTGGTGCTGTCCCTGAGCTGCTTTTGCTCAAGGCTAGTGCTCTACCACTTGATCCACGGTACCACTCCTGGCCTTTTCTGAGTAGTTTATTACGGTAAGAGTCTCATGGACTTTCCTGCCCAGGCTGGCTTCAAACCGAGATCCTCAGATCTTAACCTCCAGAATAGCTAGGATTACAGGTGTGAGCTACAAGCACCCAGCTGTGTAATCTTTTTTTTCCTTTAAATAACTCTAGGATTTCAGTTCTATTTTCTGTCTATATCCTTACTAATTACTTCATCATTTTGCCTATATATATTTTTTGCTAGTCCTGGGGCTTGAACTCAGGGCCTGGGCATTGTTCCTGAGCTTCTTTTGCTCAAGGCTAGCACTCTACCACATGAGCCATAGCACCACTTCTGGCTTTTTCTGTGTATGTGGTATTGAGGAATCGAACCCAGGGCTTCATGCATGCGAGGCAAGCACTGCCACTAAGCTACATTCCCAGCCCTTGCCTATATTCTTATAAATTAACCATCTTCTTTGTGTGTGTCTATGATTGTGTTTGTGTGTGTCACTACTGGTTCTTGAATTCTGAGCCTCAAGCTTTCACTTGGTTCTTTGACTCAAGGGTGGTTTTCTACCACTTAAGCCACACTCCTCTTCTAGTTTTTTGATAGTTAACTTCATATGAGAATTTCTTGGATTTTTCTACTTGGGCAGGCTTAAAAACCAGGATCCTCAGATCTCAGCCTCCTGAATGTATAGGATTATAGGTGTTGGATCACCAGTGCCTGGCTACTATCACTTCTCAATTGGTTTATAGTTCTTTATATATTTGTTGATTGTTCAACGGACTTATTGGTAGAGTGCTTGCCTTGCATGCATGAGGCCCTGGATTCGATTCGTCAGCACCACATAAGCAGAAAAAGTCAGAAGTGGTGCTTGTGGTTCAAGTGGTAGAGAGCTTGCCTTGAGCTGAAGAGTTGAGGGGCAGTGCCCATGCCCAGAGTTCAGGCCCCGTGACCAACCAAAAAACAAACAAACAAAAAAGCCTGTATTTAAAGCTGGGCACCGATGACTCACACCTGTAATCCTAGCTACTCAGGAGGCTGAGATGTGAGGATCATGGTTCAAAGCCAGCCTGGGCAGGAAAGTCTGTGAGACTCTTATCTCCAATTAACCACCAGTTAATTGGAAAGTGGCTCTATGGCTCAAGTGGTAGAGTGCTTGCCTTGAGCTGAAGAGACGAGGGAGAGTGTCCAGGCCCAGAGTTCAAGCTCCACAACCGACAAAAAATAAATAAACATAAAATTTTTATTTATATATACACACATGTAGTTGTACAAAGGAGAGGCCATATAACAAAGCCGCTTATGAATACAATGCATCTTGATATTGGAAAAAATTATATTAAGCCAGACCCAGAGAAACAAAGTGATCTTTACTTTTAATGAAATTATAATTTTAAAACAAAGGAAAAAGTTATATAATATAGATTTCTCAATTTTAAGAAGTTTTATCTTAAGTTCTTACCAGTGTATTGAAGTCTTCTTTGGGAACTAATACATGGACTTTTTTGTTTCATGCTGGTCCTGGGGTTTGAACTCAGGTGCCTCATGCTCTTAGTGCGTTTTTCACTCAAGGCTGGTGGTCTATCCCTTGAGCCAAAGCATTACTTCCACTTTTCTGGTAGTTAATTGGAGGGAAGAATCTCACAGACGTTCCTGCCCAGGCTGCTTTCAAACCATGATCCTCAGATCTCAGACACCTAAGTAGCTAGAATTACTGGTGGGAACCACCAGTGCCCAGCTTTACAGACCCTTAAAAATGAATTTTCTTTCCCCCCCCCAGTCCTGGGGTTTGGACTTTGCACCTGGGCACTGTCCCTGAACTTCTTTCGCTCAAGGTTAGCCCTCTACCAAGTGAGCCACAGCACCACTTTTGGCTTTTTCTGTGTATGTGGTACTGAGGAATTGAACCCAGGCAAGCACTCTAACACTAAGCCACATTCCCAACCCCAAAATGAATTTTCTTATACCTATATGGTATAGGTGTCCTTTTTTCTCTTTTCAGTTGTAGGGCTTGAACTCAGGAGTTAGGTGCTATCCCTGAGCTTTTACACTCAAGGCTAGCACTCTATCACTTGAGCTACAGTGCTACTTCCAGTTTCATAGTAGTTCACTGGAGGTAGGAGCTTCTTGGCCTTTCTTGCCTGGGCTGGCCTTGAACTGTGATCCTCAGATCTCCCCCTCCTAAGTAACTAGGATTTCAGGGGAAAGCCACAGGCACCTTGGGATGTTGATTTAGTTTTTTTCATTGTTGCCCATTTTGGGGATTAAACTCAGGGCTTGGGTACTGTCCTGGAGCTTTTTTGCTCAAAGATAGCACTCTAACACTTGAGCCACAGCTCCATTTTTGGCTTTCTTTTGGGGGGTTATTTGGAGATATGTCTCATAGACTTCCCTATCCAGACTGGCTTCAAACTTCAATCTTTAGGTCTCTGCCTCCTAAGTATCTAGGATTAGGTGTGAGTCACTGAAGCCCAGTTGTTCTTGAGCTGTTTTGCTCAAGGCTAGGGCTCTACCATGTATAACACAGTTCCAAGGGGAAGACCCAAGATGGTGACGGAACAGTAGGGAAACACCACAGCTTTCTCCAACCAAATAGTTTGAGTTCTAATGCTCCATTTCCCCAAGAGACCAACGATAGCAAAAAGGCAAACACTCAGAGAAACACAGCAAGTGAAAAAAGAAAAGGAAAACACTTCAGAACCGGCACAACGACAGAAAAGCGTGAGGACCCCTCCTCTACTCCTTGCCGGCTGCACGGCTCTGCACTAAGCTGCCAAAGTGGCCCAGTTCGCAGCCACTGGGGGCCCCAGAACCACAGTGGTCTGTAGAACCCCAGTGCAGAAGATTCTCAGGGACATGAACAGTGTGAACAGAGACCCAAACCATACACAAGGTACCATGAAACCCAGACCCGGAGCCCCCACCACTACCTGGCCCAGCCCATGATCATCTCAATCGAATGCAGAACATGGTGGCGACCAATGACTTACAGAGCACAGAAACATCGATCTGCCACAGCACCCAACCAGTTCCAGGATAAGTGAGTACCCCACAGGGGACACCATCACCCCCACCCCTCAGCTATGAGAGACTGGTACTGGTGGTAACTCCCAGAGCTTGACCCCGACCCACCCACTACCACCTTGCCTATTGGTCCCAATGGAACTATGCAAGCGCCCCAACAACTGGCAGAGCACACCCAGCCTGCCAGGCTTCACCAAGAGCACCCCCTCTGGGAGGGAACACGAATGTGGCTGGTCCCTGGCTAAAGTTGGGAACCACTGGCCCATAGGCCCCAGCAGCCAGCAGTGGGAGGAGTATGTCTAACTTGTGTGTCTTGGGCAGGAGACTGGCAGCAACCCATGTCTACAAGTCCCTGGCTGAATTTGACAACCCCTCCTGTGGGCCTTAAGTCAGGAATTGTGAGAGGGCTTCAGCAACTGGTGGAATACATCCAGCCCACCAGGTATTGCCAAGAGTGCTCCTGGGGGGCGGGGGGACACAAGCAGCCTATGCTGCCAGTCCTTGGCTGAAGGCCGGAACTGCCTGTGGACTCCAGCGAGTGGCTGAAAGAGCCCCACCCGTGTGTCCCAGGCTGGAGCTGCATAATCCACCTGTCCCTGACTGAAGTCAAGAACTGAGTGCAACAACCAGCAGAGGGTGGAGTATGTCTGCCCACCAGAATCTAACAAGAATGAACCCTAAGTGGGTCAGGTTAGCAGCTGGAGGTGAGCCCTCCCCCAATGGAACTGAGACCAGGCCAAGTCTCAGCCTGCCTAGGGCTGAGAGCAGGCTTCAACAATTGATCTAGTAACCAACCCAGAACCAAGCAAAGGCAGCCACCTATTGACCAAAACAGTCAGAGTTTGGGATTTTTCTCCAACAATCCCCGAATCCCCATTCGAAAATCACAGCGAAAAATTACAAGATTCATCAGCAGCTAAGACTGAAAACCATCCTCAAAGGCCAGCAGCCACCCAGGGAAGAACTCCAATGAAAGTAAAAAAGAAATGGAAGACAAACGCTACATCCAAGAGTCAATTAAGTCAACGACTCAAGATTTACAGTGAGAAATGCATCAGAAATTTAAAGAACAAAGAAATGAATTATCAAAAAAGATCCAGAAATTCAAAAAAGAGATGCACTCAAAAATAGATGCAGTATACACCGCTTTAAAAGACAAAATTAATACTTTGAGAAACAGGGGCTGGGAAGGTGGCTCAGTGGTAGAGCGCTTGCCTTGCATGCATGAGGCCTTGGCTTCGATTCCTCAGCACCACATAAGCAAAAAGAAAAAAGCTGGAAGTGGCGCTGTGGCTCAAGTGGTAGAGCGCTAGCCTTGAGCTGAAGAGCTGAGGG
>NW_012267310.1:2340539-2343699 GCF_000151885.1 Dipodomys ordii | reverse complement strand
GAAGTGGCATTGTAGCTCAAATGGTAGAGCGCTCGCCTTGAGCTGAGGGACAGCACCCAGGCCCAGAGTTCAAGCCCCACGACTGACAAAAAAAAAAAAAAAAGACCAACAGTAAGCACAGGAGGAAAGGAAAGAAGAAATTTTTGGAAAGCAGGAAAATGACAGGAAACCCAATGCACCTCTCTAGAATAACCATAAATTTTCATGGACTCAGTTCACCAACCAAAAGAAGAAGAACTACCTATTGGATCAGAAAACAAGATCCATCCATTTGTTGTCTTCAAGAGACCCATCTTACAGCCAAAGATTAAAAACAAATTCTGAGTGAAGAGATGGAGGAAGAGCTATTGTGCAAATGCTCCCAGCAAGAAGGCAAGAGTTGCCATCTTGATATCTGACAAAATAAGCTTTTCATGAAAATCAATACAAAAGGACAAAGAAGGACAATACATATTAACACAGGGCGCAATCCAAGAAGAGATATCACCATTATCAATTTATAATCTCCAAATATTGGTGTACCCAAATATGTAAAGCAAATTCTCTCAGACTTACAGGAAAAAGAATAGATCAAAATACAATAAACTAGAATACTTTAATACTCTACTCTCACCAAAGGACAGGTCTACCAACTAGAGGATTGGCAAAGAAGCCACCGAATTAAATGATGCCATATCTCAAGTGGACTTAATTGACATCTACAGTGTTTTCCACCCAACAACAGCCCAGCACACCTTCTTTTCAGCATCCCATGAAACTTTCTCCAAAATAGATCATATTATAGTTCATACAAAGAATTTAAGCAAATACAAGAGGACTGACATAATCCCTTGTATTATACCTGACCATAGTGGAATCATGCTAGTTCTCAATAACAAAGCATACCATAGAAATTACTCAAATATATGGAAATTTAACAGCACACTTCTGAGCAACACCTGGGTCACAGAAGAAATTAAAAAGTCCCTGCAATTCAATGAAAATGAATACACATCACAAAGAAATCTGTGGGACGTGGCAAAAGCAGTCCTGAGGGGCAAATTTATTGCTCTCAGTGCACACATCAAGAAAATAGAAACAGACCGAGGAAATAATCTCACCATGCGACTAAAACTGCTAGAAAAGGAAGAAAAAACAACTCAAAGTTATTCGATGAAGTGAGATAACCAAAATAAGAGCTGAAATTAACTATATAGAGACTAAGAAATCTACAAATAAAATTAATAAAACAAATATCTGGGTTTTTGAAAAAAATCAATAAAATTGGTGGACCCCTGGCAAGATTACCCAAGAAGAGAGGAGACCCAAATCAATAAGATCAGGGATGCACAGGAAAAATTACAACAAACACCCAAGACTTCCAAACAATTATAAAGAATTATTTCCAGAATCTACACTAAGGAAGGGAAACCTAGCAGAAATGGATGAATTTTTATAGAAATACAAATTGCCCATAACTTACAATGAGATAGAGGAAGCAATCAGAAGTCTTCCAAAAGGAAAAGCCCAGGAACAGATGGATTCACTACAGAATTCTATAATACCTTTAAAGAGGAACTAATACCCATATTCTCAAGCTCTTCCAAGAAATAGAAACAGAGGGAGCAATCCCAAGCTCATTTTATAAAGTTGATATCACACTCATCCCCAAATGAGGCAAAAACCCAACCAAATAAGAGAACTACAGACCAATCTCTTTGGTGAGTACAGATGCAAAGCTCCTCAATAAAATCTTAGCTAACAGAATCCAGAAACATGAAAAAAATCATACATTATGACCAAGTAGGCTTCATCTCAATGATGCAGGGATGGTTTAACCTACATAAATCAATAAATGTAATCCATCACATCAACAGCTCCAAGGTCAAGAACCCCATGATTATCTCCATTGACGTGGAAAAGGCTTTTGATAAAATACAACATTCATTCATGTTAAAAGCTCTGGATAAAATAGGAATAGAAAGAACATTCCTTACAACAATAAAAGCCATATACAACAGACCAATAGCCAATATTATACTAAACGGGAAAAACCTACAATTCTCCTAAAATCAGGAACAAGGTAAGAATGCCCACTCTCTCCACTTCTCTTCAATATAGTTCTGGAATCCTTAGCCAGTGCAATAAGGCAAGAAAAGGACATTAAAGGGATCTGCATAGGGAAGGAAGAAATTAAACTATCCCTATTTGCAGATGACATGATACTATACTTTAACGATCTCCCAAACTCTACTCCCAAACTCCTAGAGCTTATAAACCACTTTGGCAAGGTAGCAGGATACAAAATCAACCCACAAAAATCAGTTGCCTTCGGTACACCAACAATGTACAAGCAGAAAGGGAAATCAAGGAAACAACCCCATTCACAATAACCTCAAAAAAATATCTAGGAATTAACCTAAGCAAAGTTGTAAAGAAACTATTTAGAGAAAATTACAAAAGCCTAAAGAAAGAAATCATAGAAGACACCAGGAAATGGAAAGACCTTCCATGTTCTTGGATAGGCAGAGTGAAAATGGCCATACTACCAAATATGATATACAAATTCAATGCCATTCCCATCAAAATCCCAATGACATTCTTTACTGAAATAGAGAAAACAATCCAAAAATTCATATGGAACAACAAAAGACCTAGAATACCCAAAGCAATTCTAGGCAAAAGAAACAACAGGGGAGGGACCACAATACCAGAAACTGAAACTACTGGACAGACCTTAAAGACACAGGCAGGAATTTCCTGAACAGAGTCCCAGGGTCACAACAAATTGGAGACAGACTCGACAAATGGGACTACCTTGAAATAAGTCTGCACAGCTAAAGACATAGCTACTAAACTAGAAAGACAGCCAACTAATTGGGAAAAAATATTTACTAGCAATATACCAGACAAGGGCCTAATATCCATTATGTACAAGGAACTACTCAAGAAACTAATCCCTACCAAATCTAACAAACCAAACATGAAATGGGCAAGGGAGCTAAAGAGAGACTTTTCAGAAGAGATAAAAGTGGCAAAGAAACACATGAGGAGGGGCTGGGAAGGTGGCTCAGTGGTAGAGTGCTTGCCTTGCATGCCTGAGGCCCTGGGTTCGATTCCCAGCACCACATAAGCAAAAAGAAAAAAGCTGGAAGTGGCGCTGTGGCTCAAGTGGTAGAGC
>NW_012267310.1:2329771-2340306 GCF_000151885.1 Dipodomys ordii | reverse complement strand
ACCTTACCCCAGTCAGAAAGGCCCACATCCTAAATTCAGCCAATGATAAATGCAGGGAGGGATGCAGAGAAAGAGGAACCCTACTGCACTGCTGGTAGGAATGTACACTAATACAACCACTTTAGAAAGCAATCTGGAGGTACTTTAGAAAATTAAACATAGACCTCCCCTATCACCCAGCCATACCACTCCTAGGCATCTACCCTGAGCAACAGGAACCAGGATACAAGGACACATGAACCTCGATGTTCATTGCAGCACTGTTCACAATAGCCAAGATATGGAAATAACCCAGAGGCCCCACGACAGATGAATGGATCCAAAAATTGTGGTACCTATATACAATGGAATATTACGCAGCCATTAGAAATGACAGAATAATGGCATTTGCAGGGAAATGGATGGAGCTAAAACAAATCATTTTGAGCGAGGTGAGCCAAAAGCAGAGACACATATGGCACATGGTCTCCCTGATATGTGGATGTTAAATCCAAAATGCAAGGAGATATGAAAAAGTAAACAGGACTCAAGAAACAGGACATTCATTCGATTTGTCGTATCTTTTATAAAGGACTCCATGTTCTTGACCTCATATATGGTATGTACATATGCACATCTGAGGGAAGTTAGGAGGAGGACACAGAATCAGAGGGAAACGGGAAAATATATAACAGAGGGCCCATCAGCTGCACTGGACATTGATGAAAACGAACTAAGCAACTCAAGGGCAGCCATAGGAGGGAGGGAATGAGAGGAAAAGAGGGAACAGCTTACACTAAGCAAAAGGAAAGAAATGTACATATCACCTGATGTGGAAGAAATAGTTGTATTGTCAAAGCTCATAGAATTCACAAACGTTATATACCATGATAATGACAATTTGCCTTGTGAAGGTTAAAATGTATTTGTGACTTTAAAGTATCACTATCTCACAATACTGTGAAATTTGTGAAATATATAATCAGTTAATCTCAATAAAAATTATTTTAAAAAACCCATACTCCATTATGCTTTTCTTTGATGGTTAACTGGGAGATAAGAGTCTCATGGACTTTCCTGACTAGGCTAATAATTCCTCAGATCTCAGCTTTCTGAGCAGCTAGGATTACAGGTGTGAGTCACAGGCACCTGGCCCTTAGCTATTTTTTTTTTAACCTCACTAATTTGAGATGCTATAACCTTTAAAAAAAAAAAACTAGTTCTAGGGCTTAAACTCGGAGGCTGGGCACTGTCCCTGAGCTTCTTTTACTTAACTGTAGCCCTCTACCACTTGAGCCACAGCACCACTTCTGGTTTTTTTGTGTATGTGGAACTGAGGAACCGAACCCAGGGCTTCACGTATGCTAGGTAAGCAATCTACAACTAAGCCACTTTCCCAGCTCTCCATAACCTTTAAAATACACTTATCTGGGCTGGGAAGTTGACTCAGTATAGAGTATTGCCTCACATGCATGAGGCCCTGGGTTCGATTCCTCAGCACCACATAAGCAGAAAAAAGCCAGAAGTGGCACTGTGGCTCAAGTGGTGGAGTGCTAGCCTTGAACTGAAGAGCTGTCAGCTCCCATGACTAGCAAAAGAAAAAAAAATATATATATATGCATGTATGTATATGTATATATATATATATATATATATATATATATAATAACCTTTATTACATTTCTGCTCCTCTGTACTTTTTTTTTGCCAGTCCTGGGGCTTGAACTCTGGGCCTGGGCACTGTCCCTGAGCTTCTTTTGCTCAAGGCTAGACACTCTACCTCTTCAGCCACAGCACCATGTCTGGCCTTTTCTGTTTATGTGGTACTGAGGAATGGAACCTAGGGCTTCATACATGCAAGGCAAGCAGTCTACCACTAAGCCACTTTCCCAGCCTCTCTTCGTTGTACTTTTACCTCTTGTTATAGCTTTTTGTCCTGGTTACAGTAAGATGCACAATTATTAGTTTTCACACTGGATATATTCTGTATCATTACTAAGTAACACTCTATTTCCAACTTAATGTTTAAGTCTTATTATTACTCACATTTCCATTATGTTTTACTTATCATTTTACTTTCAATCTTTCTGAGTACTTTTTGATAGCTAGATCTTCCCTTTTTTTGAACCAGTACTGGGGCTTGAACTCAAGGCCTGAGCATTTTCCTTGAGCTTTTTCACTCAAGGCTAGGGCTCTATCACTTGAGCCACATTGGCTTTCTGGTGGCTAACTGGAGATAAGAGTTTCACAGACTTTGTTTACCCTGAGAGCTCAGCCTTCTGAGTAGCTAGAATTACAGGTGTGAGCCACTGATACCAGGCATTCATGTATGTATGCATGTATGTATATATGCATGTGCTGGTCCTGGGGCTTGAACTCAGGGCCTGGGAGCTATCTCTGAACTTCTTTTGTTCAAGGCTAGCACTGCAGCCACACTTCTACTTTCAGCTTCTTTTTGGTAGTTAATTGGAGATAAAAAGTCTCACAAACAAGGTCTGGGAAGGTGGCTCAGTGGTAGAGCACTTGCCTTGCATGCATGAGGCCCTGGGTTCAATTCCTTGGCATTACATAAACAGAAAAAGCTGGAAATGGTGTTGTGACTCAAGTGTTAGAGTGTTAGCCTTGAGCTGAAGAGCTGAGCGATAGCGCCCAGGCCCAGAGTTCAGGAACTAGGACCGACAAAAACAAAACAAAATCTCACAAACATTCCTCTCTGGGTTGGTTTCAAATCAAATCCTCAGATCTCAGCTTCTTGCATAGCTAGGATTACAGGAGTGAGCCACCAGCACCCAGTTAGATTTATATTACATATCACACATTTGGAATATGTTTTTGGAGCAATATTGAGGTTTGAAGGTAGGTTCTCTGTTTGGTCAGTAAATGTTTTACCACTTGAGCCAGACCTCTGTTTTAGTAATTTTTCAGCTATGGTCTTAGGCTTTTTGGCTGGGTCCAGTCCTTTACTATGTCCTACATATGCCTCCCACATAGCTTGGAATCATAGGTGCATCCCATTGCACATGGCTTGTTGGCTAGGCTGGGATCTCATTAACTTTTTGCCTGGCCTGGCCTTAAACCTTAATGCCAGCATGGGGATTAATTCAAACTGAGGGTTTGTTTCTTTTCCTCTTTTGTTTCTCCTCTTTTTTTTTTTTTTTTTTGTGTCAGTCCTAGGGCCTGAACTCAGGGCCGGGGCACTGTTCCTGAGCTTTTGTTTTGAAGGCTAATGCTTCACCATTTGAGCCAGAGATCCACTCCTGGGTTTTCGCTTGTTAACTGGCTTCAAATCGTGAGGAGTGAACCACCGGCACCTGGCTTATATTATTTTTAAAGAAGAAACTGGAATGTAGATTATTTTATCGTACTACTTTTGAGGAAAATTTTATAAATTAACCAAATGATAAGAGGTTGTCATATTTAATGTACTTTCCATATACACTAACCATGGCAAACCAAAACCAAATACACAGATAAACATTAAATAAAATATTAAGTCTGAAAAAATGATTAAGTCTCTTACCTGCACAAAATATCCTTAGCTGTTGGACCGGTGATATAAGCTGCAAATGGGTGGTGAACAGATCAACGAATGCTCCAGGATAAATAATGAAGAGAAAAATCCCAAAGCCATTAAATCGAACTTGTTCCCTAAGAAATTACATAAGAAAAAGGCATTTATTAATACTACTGCATTTGTCAAAGTAACAATGTATGTAATGTTAAAGTCCACTGCAATTCAAATTCTTGCTTAAAAATAAAGTGTATTTCCAGCTAAAACATTGCGTGTACATTATCTATCATAATTTTTAAATTGTACAACATGGATTTGTCTCTAAAAGAAAATTTCATAATATTCTGGAATAGACTTATAACTTCAAAAACTTTAAAAGGCAATATGCGAGTTGATAACTGAAACTGGACATACATAAAATGATGAATACTTCTGTAAGAAATTGTAAACATTTTTATGATTTAGCATGAACTATCTTCAGAGGACACAAATGTATGATCCAAGTAAATTATCTAATACTATTTGTCTTACGTGTTACAAATAATAATGGAGTTTTATCTAAGTGTATTCTTAAGTTGTTTTAAAGATTAGTTTGTTTGGGTTGGGAATGTGGCTTAGTGGTAGAGTGCCTCCTTAGCATGAATGAAGCCCTGGGTACGGCATTCACAGAAAAAGCAGGAAGTGGCGCTGTGACTCAAGTGGTAGAGTGCTAGCCTTGAGCAAAAGAAGCTCAGGGACAGTGCCCAGACCCTGAGTTCAAGCCCCTAGGACTGGCAAAAAGAAAAAAGATTAGTATGTTTTAAAATGCAATAGTCACAGCTGGGTGCTGGTGGCTCAGGCCTGTAATCATAGCTACTCAGGAGACAGATCTGAGGCTCCCAATTTAACACCAGATCTGGCAGAAAAGTCCATGAGACTCTTAAGCTCGGGGACAGTGCCCAGGCCCTGAATTCAAGCTCTAGAACCAGTGTATGTGTGCGCGTGCACGCACACACACAAATGCAATATTCAGACTGTCTTTAAAATAATTTTTTTTGTCGGTCATGGAGCTTGAACTCTGGGCCTGGGCACTGACCTTCAGCTCTTCAGCTCAAGGCTAGTGCTCTACCACTTGAGCCACAGCTCCAGTTCTGGTTTTCTGAGTGGTTTATTAGAGATAAGAGTCTCATGGACCTCCCCCACGATATAACCCCTGCTTTCACTGTATTTGATGTTGGTATAATTTGTGGAGGGGAAGGGAAAAAACAAATCGTTTAAATAGGGATACGGGTGGATCCATTGCAACAATGAGATGTACAAGTTGTTATGTGGAAAACGAACTTTACAACTTTGGTGGGGGAGAGGGGGAGATGGGAAGGGATAGGAAGGGGAAACAAAGGAGGAGGCAACAATGCTTGATAAGAAATGTACTCATTATCTTGCCCACGTAATTGTAACTCCTCTGTATGGTATTTTTACAATTTAAAAAAAAAAGAGTCTCATGGACTTTCTTGCCTGGCTGAGTAGCTAGGTTTACAGGTGCAAACCAGCGGCACCCGGCTACAATTACTTTTTAAATTATATATATATCTATATATATATCTATACATATATCTATACATATATATATTATTATAAAGATAATGTATGGAGAGGTTACAGTTACGTGAGTAAGGTAATGAGTACATTTCCTATCGAGCATTGTTACCTCCTCCTTTGTTTTTCCTCTACCATCACTTCCTTCCCCTTCATTTTATCACTTCCTTTCTTAAAATGCACAATACATTGAATAGTTTCACGAGAGCAAACAGCTATGCAAAAAAAATCTTCATACTAAATTTTTTTCAAGCAAAAACAAATTTCATATAGTCACATAAAGACAAAGGATTATTTAACAGAAAAGTTTACTCCTGTTCAAGCTAGGATCTTTACCATTAATGTTTATACATGGCTAGCTCTCACCAGGTATGATGCCCTTGCTCAACATTTAGTTAATAACATTGTCTTCCCTTCACCCCAAAATAAGCTGTTAGCTGTCCATCCTTCTGAGCATGTTCATACTAATTTTTTTGTTGTTGTTGGTTATGAGGTTGAACTTTGGGCCTGGGTACTGTCCCTCAGCTCTTCAGCTCAAGGCTACTGCTCTACCACTTGAGCCATAGCGCCACTTCGTTTTCTGAGTGGTTAATTGAAGAAAAGAGTCTCACGGGCTTTCCTGCCTAGGCTGGCTTTGATTACAGGCATGAACCACCGGCACCAGGCTTCATACCAAATTTTTAAGACAATTATGCAGCTTACTTTTTGTTGGCAGTGAGATTTTTTTGGCAGTCATGGTGCTTGAACTCTGGGCCTGAACATTGTCCCTCAGCCCTTCAGCTCAAGGCTAGAGCTCTACCACTTGAGCCACAGCTCCAGTTCCGGTTTTCTGGAGATAAGAATCTCATGACTTTTCTTGCCCGGGCTGGCTTTGAACCGTGATTCTGAGATCTCAGCCTCCTGAGTAGCTAGGATTACAGGCGGGAGCCATCGAGACCCAGCTGGCAATAAGATTTTTAAAAAGATAATTTTATTGTTATTATTAAGGTGTTATACAGAGGGATTACCATTTCACAACTCAGGTAATACATACATTTCTCTTTTGGATAATGTCACCCCTTCATTGCTTTCCCCGCAGTTTCCCCCTTCTGTCCTTGCCCACAAGTTACATAGCTTGTTTTCCACATAGTATATACTGAATACCATGATTTTGGCAATGAGATTTTATTAAAAAATTAATCAATTTATTTAACAATTAAACTGTTACTAAAAATGTTTTCATCTAAGTGCTGGTGGCTCACACCTATACCCTAGCTACTCAGGAGATTGAGGTTTGAGGACCCCAGTTCAAAGCCAGTCTGGACATACAAATCCAAGAGATTCTTATCTCATTTAACCACCAAAAATCCAGCAAGACTTCAGCGGTAGTGTCAAGCATGAACCAGAAAGCTGACCTAGAGCTTAAGGTCCTGAGTTCAAGCCCAAGAAGCAGTACCAAACAAAACAAAAAAAAGCTTCCAAGGCTGTGGTGTGGCTCAAGTAGTAGAATACTTGCTTAGCAAGTGGAATTCCTTGAGTTCTAACCCCAGTACCACACAAAAAAAGTTCCATATGCATGCGAAATCCAAAAGTCCACAAGAGTAAAGACATGGAGGCAATGGTGAAAGAGAGAAAATGAGCACATACAATTACATAACATTATTTGTTCTGTTAAGATGAGGGCTTATTACCAGTAGGTAGACTATTGTTCATAAGCAACTAGAAAGTAGTAGGTGACTAAATCCGCTCCATTATAACAGTGCTTTGTCTTTACTCTGATCCCCAAGGGTAAAACACAGTCTTGTCAGTATGTTTCTGATAATGACCATAATTATCACGGAGGCAGCTGGGAATTTATGATGCCTCTCACCCACTTTCCATAATAGCTAGTCAGGAATAACTATAGAATAACATATCTGGAGAGTCAAGACCAAAAACAAGTAATGATCTTCAAAATAAGTCCTAGATTTCATCTTCTATATTTGTTAAGCCCAACACTTTGAGTTTTATTTGTCTAGCTGGTACAAGACATGAACAGGAGGGCAGGAAGTTATTTTAACTGATACGTCAAGGAAAGTACTAAGATATGCTAGGTATGGTGTGCACTTCAGTAATCCCGGTACTTGGGAGGTGGAAGTAGAAGGGTTATGAGATCCAGGCCACTTTGGACCACAAGGCAACTTCCTGCCACCCTCTCCAAATCTAAAGAATAAAGATTATTAAAGCCGGGCTCTGATACTTCACACATATAATCCTAGCTACTAAGGAGGTTGAGATCTGAGGATCACAGTTCAGAGCCAGCCCAGGCAGGAAAGTCTGTGAGACTCTTATCTCCAATAAAACCACCAGAAAACTGGAAGTGGCGCTGTGGCTCAAGTGATAGAGTGCTAGCCTTGATCTGAAGAACTGACGGACAGCGCCCAGGCCCAGAGTTCAAGCCCCATGACTCCCCCACACACACCAAAAAAGATTATTGAATTAAAAAGAATTCCAATGGAAGTGACACTGTAGCTCAATGGTAGAGCATTAGCCTTGAGCACAAAGAGACTCAGGGACAGAGCCTAGGCTCTGAGTTCAAGTTCAATAGCTGAAAAAAAAGAGAGAATTTCTAGTAGGGCACTGGTAGCTCATGCCTGTAATCCTAGCTACTCAGGAGGCTGAAATCTGAGGATCTTTTCCTACCTGGGCAGGAAAAGTCCATGAGACTCTTACTTCTACTTAACCACAAAATGCTGGAAGTAGAGCTGTGGCTCAAGTGTCAAGAATGCTAGCCTTGAACAAAAAGAGCTTGGGGACAGTACTGAGGCCCTGAGTTCAAGCCACAGTACTGGCACAAAAAAATAAAAATAAAAAGGAACTTCAAAGCTAGATGAAAAACTTTGAAGCTCCCTATGGCTATAATCATGCTGGCAAAGGAGAGGAAGACTTGGACCACAGATGTGCACATGATTGAGTGTATTTATCAGTATATTAATCTTTTCTATAAAAGCATAGCCACTTCACAGTAATAGATGATGGGTGTATTCTGGGTGTATTCTACAGAATGAAGAATATTTACCAAATATAGCAAATTTTAGTAATAAACCTTAAGTGAAAACCTTTTAAGGAAAAGAAAAGGAAAAGGTAAGTATCATTACCGAATAGCTGCTATCCCATGTCCAATTTCATGTACAACACCACTAATGAGGACAGCAGCAAAGAAATAGGTCAGCTGATTGACGGGTAAATTGATACCAGGAACCTGTTCAGAGACACAATATGGCAGTAATTATCAGGTTTATTTTTTTTATTTTTTGCAGGTAGCAGGGTTTGAATCCATGGCCTTGCCCTTGCTGGGCTTGCTTGTTTGGCTAGCACTCTACCACTTGAGCTATGCCCCCAGACTGGATTTTGATGGTTTTAGAGATTGGATCTTGAGGATTTTCTGCCTGGGCTTACTTTGAACTGTGGTCCTCTGATCTCAGCATCCTGATTAGCTAGGATTATAGGTGTGAACTGTGAGAATATAGTCTAATTTTTTTAATGTTTCTGATCTTGATATATGCATTTGTACATATATGTGTATATATATAATTATACTTCGTGTAATAAATTCCTGTAATACTCCACCTTCCTTATTAATAAAATGAAAAAAAGAAGAAACAGAAGGGCAGAGTGGTACATGCCTGTAATCCTAGCTACTTGGGAAGCTGAAATCCAGAGTATCAAGTTATAGATGGTCAACTCTGGGCAAAAACAGACTGTTTACAAGGTAACTAAAAACAGAGGTCTTGTGGGATTGCTCAAGTGATAGAGCTCCTGCTGAATAAGTTCAAACAAAGTAGTATCATAAACTACTTGGCATATCAATGGCCTAATCTTTGTTCAATGCTTAACATTATGCCTCACAGAGAAGATAATTCATTCTTTTTCTTCTTGTTGCTGGTGGTGGTGGTGGTCATGGGGCTTGAACTGAAGGCCTGGGTGCTGTCCCTGAGCTTTTTTGCTCTTCCACTTTGAGCAAAACTGCTACTTACGGTTTTCTGGTAATCGGAGATACGACTCATGGACTTTTCCTGCCTGGACTGGCTTTGAACCATCATGCTCAGATCTCAGCCTCCAGAGTAGCTAGGATTACAGGCGTGAGCCACCTGTGCCCAGCAATAAATTCTTTTGTTACACAAACTTTAAAGAAATTTGTTCTCTATCATCTAAGTGTTGTCTAAAAATAGACACTTCTGTACCCTTAAGTAAGTTTATTTTATTCAAATCTGCAATTTGACTGAAATTTCTTATGATCATTAGTAAAGCTGAACTTTTCCTGTACATTTTTGTCTATTTTTTTGGTCTTTTGAGTTGCCTATTTATGACTCTTTTTTTTTTCCTACTAAAATATTCACCTTTTTCTCACTTGTTTATAAAATCACTTAAAAGTAACAGTATTGGTCCTTTGTAGTATGTGTCACAAACATTTTGCTCAGTATTCTTGCCTTGTCATCATATTTTGTTAGTTCTTGATATATAAAAAGCTTCGGATTTATCAATAAATATAATTTCCTACCTCACCAAGAGGGAACTTCAACGTAAACTATGGATTTCGAGTGGCGATAACTGACCAGCCCAGGTTGATCATTTGTAACACTTTCACCACTGTGGTGGTGATTGGTGGTAGTGATGGACACAGCGTGTGGGGGCTGGAGGGAGATGCACAGGATACCTCTGTGCTGTCCTCTTAATTTTGATATGAACCAAAAACTACTCTAAAAATAACATCATTAGAAATCAAAAATAAATAATAAAGGTGGTACTGTTTCATGAAAATAGTCCCTGTTTCACTTTAGTTTTATGTGTTCATATAAACAGCAATTTGATTTCTTTTCCTCTTAAGATCTTTCATGATTCACACTTAATTCTAACACAGTCACAGTTGACTTTTGTGCTGCATTCCAGAGGAATTTTACCTTTTAACCAAAGAAAGACTTCACAGAATGCTTCTTGGATTGTTTTTTACATTCCATTGATTCCAACTGTCTATTCTCTGGCTCTTAAACTAGTTTTTGTAATCATCATTTTTTTCTGCCATCCTGGGGCTTGAACTTGGGGCCTGGGTGCTTTCCCTAAGCTTTTTTTTTGTTCAAGAGTAGTGCTCTACCATTTTGAGCCACAGTTCCACTTTTGGCTTTTCGGGGTGGGAAGGATAGTTAGAGATAAGAGTCTTACAGACTTTTTTTTTCCCCACCTGGGCTAACCATGATCCTCAGATCTCAGTCTCCTGTGCAGTTACGATTACAGGTGTGAGCCATTGGCACCTAGCTGGAATTTCTTTTCTTTCCTTCCTTCCTCCTCTCCCTCCCTCCCTTCCTCTTTTTTTCTTTCTCTCTCTTTCCCTCCCTCCCTCCCTCTCTCTCTCTTTTTTTTTTGGGTCCAGTCGTGGGGCCTGAACTCTGGGCCTGGGCACTGTCCCTCAGCTCTTTAGCTCAAGGCTAGCGCTCTACCACTTGAGCCACAGCAC
>NW_012267310.1:2275447-2323396 GCF_000151885.1 Dipodomys ordii | reverse complement strand
AAGTGGCGCTGTGGCTCAAGTGGTAGAGCGTTAGCCTTGAGCTGAAGAGCTGAGGGACAGCGCCCAGGCCCAGAGTTCAGGCCCCACGACCGGAAGCAAAAAAAAAACAAAAAACCAAAGCACTAGAGCACTGGCCTTAAGTAATGGAGTTCAGGGACAGTGCCCAGGCCCTAAATTTAAGCTCCATGACCTACTGACAGGAAAAAAGAAATAAAAGAATAAAGGAAAAAAAGAAAAAAAGAAATTTCCTGCCCAGCACCAGTGACTCATGCCTATAATCCTAGCCACTCAGGAGGCTGAGATCTGAGGACGAGGTTCTGAAGCCAGGCAAGGCAGGAAAGTCTACAAGACTCTTAAGTACCGACTCCGAAAAAAAGGAAGTGGAGCTGGGGCTCAAGTGGCAGAATGTTAGCTTTAAGCAAATAAATAATAAATAAAGTTCAGGGGCAGGGCCTAGGCTCTGAGTTCAAGCCCTAAGACCAACAGAAAAAAAAATCATACTGCAAGGTGCTGGTGGCTCAGGCCTGTAATCCTATCTACTCAGGAGCTGAGATCTGAGGATTTTGATTCAAAACAAGGCCTGGCAAGAATGTCCATGAGACTCTTATCTCCAATTAACCACCAAGAAAGTCAGCGGTAGAGCTGTAGCTAAAGTGGTAGAGTACTAGCCTTGAGTGAAAAAGCTCAGCATTGATGTCCAGGCCCTGAGTTCAAGCCCCAGGACTGGTGCATGCACACGCATGATGGTGTGCACAAATACACACACACACACACCACACAGTTCCTGACCTCCGCTTAGAAACTAAAATGTGAGCTACAAATACAATACTCTGTGTGTGTTTAAAAAAAATTAGGTTAGTCCTGGGACTTGAAGTGTGTGTGTGTGTGTGTGTGTGTGTGTGTGTGTGTGTTTAAAAAAAATTAGGTTAGTCCTGGGACTTGAAGTGTGTGTGTGTGTGTGTGTGTGTGTGTGTTTAAAAAAAATTAGGTTAGTCCTGGGACTTGAGACTTGAACTCTGGACCTGGGCACTGTCTCTGAGCTTTTGTGCTCAAAGCTAGGGTTCTACCACTTGAGTCACAGCTCTACTTCTGATTTTTGTGGATAATTGGAGGTAAGAGTCTCATGAACTTGCCTGCGAGGACTGGCTCCAGTCTGTGATCCTCAGTTGTCAGCCTCCTGAGTAGCTAGGATTATAGGCGTGAACCACTGGTACTCTTAAGTAAGATTCATGCAATTTTAAATTATCTAGTAGTCAAATTTAAAAGGGTGAACAGAAACAGATTTATTTTCATATCTTTTAGTTATTAATATCTAAGATAACACTTCAAAACATAAAACAATGTAAAAGTCAAGGTACTTCCCTTTTGGGTATTAAATCTTTGAAATCTGGCACCATCACTATCCATCTTTGTTCAGACTTGTTCTACTTCAAACACTGACTAGCTTCACTTAGCTAATACTTGCCATGCAAGATAGTACAGGTTTGTTTCCACAGAAATAAGTTATATGGTTATTACTTTAAAAGATCCTCAACCATTTAAACAGAAGTTAGAATCAGTGCTCTCTTCTTCTGAATGCCAATTTTGATTATGTAAAATCACAAAACTTGCTGGGTGCTGGTGGCTCATGCCTGTAATCCTAGTTACTAGGAATACTAGTTACTGAGGGTGAGATGTGAGGATTTTACTTTGAATCCAGCCCAGGCAGCAAAGTCCTTGAGACTCTTATCTCCAATTAAACACCAAAAAAGCTGGGAGTGGAGCTGTGGTTCAAGTGGTAGAATGCTAGCCTTGAGAACAAAATCGCCACGAGTTAAGCCACAGGTCTGGCGTGCACACACACACACAGGTACACACAGACACAAAATACAAAACTTATTTTAAGCCATTTTGGTATCAGTAATATCTTTTAAATTTCCTAGAGGTTGTAGGTATAGCAGTTTATACACAGCCACAAGTCTTTTTCTTTAGGAAGGTTTGAAGTCCTTGGATAATATAGGTTTGTCTGTAATATAAAACTCTGTCATATAGCTGATAATTACAGTTAGTGCTTCATGGTCATGATTGATGACCAACTATGAATGAAACTTATTTGCTTTAGAAGGCTATTTGTCTTATTGTAGTCATAAAAAAATTATCTGGGCCAGCCACTGGTAGCTGACAACTGTAATCCTAGCTAAATAGGAGGCTGAGATCAGAGGATAGTGGTTTGAAGTTGCCCAGACAGTGAAGTCCATGAAACTTATTGCCAATTAACCACAAACAAACAAACAAACAAAAACAGCTGAAAGTGGAGCTCTGGCTCAAAGTGGCAGAGCTCTAGACTTGGGCAAAAAAAGCTAAAGGACAGTGTCCAGGCCCTGAGTTCAAGCCCCAGGACTGGCACACATCCACAAATGTCTGGTTTGAACACAATTATCTGTTTGCATTGGGTCTGTAATGGTCTCTATTTTGTCTTCAGGTAACTTTTAAGTCTGCGTGTTTTCCAGGACTCGAAAAGGAGTGACTCACAACTCCTATTGCAGAGATGCTAAAGAAACTCAAGGTAGAACAGCATACTAAGTGCAGGTGCTCAGAATGCAAGCTCCTAAAAGTCAAGTTGTATTTATTCTCCAGGTAGATGCTCTGGGCTTTTGCTCAGGAATTTGTGCTCATGCTTGCCCCTGAAATTAAAGTGGCACTTTTATCATCGCTCACGTTTGACCAGAGACTAATTGTATAAGTTTGATGAGATGCTATATCCCTCCTTTCTTTCTCTCTCTTTCCTTTCTCTTCCTCTCTCTCACTCTGTCGCTCTCTCTGCCTGCCTGCCTTCCTTCTTTCCTTCTCTTTCTTTCTCTCCTTTCTCCCTCCCCCCCTCTCTTTTTCTTTCTTTGTCAGTTTTGAGGCTTTTAGGACCTGGGTACTGTCCCTGAACTCTTTTACTCAAGGCTAGCCCTTTCCAGCTCCACTTTCAGCTTTCTGGTGGCTAACTGGAAATAAGTGTCTCATAGACTTTCCTGTTTGGGTTGCCTGTGAATCATGATCTGCAGCTCTCAGCTTCTTGAGTAGCTAGGATTGCAAGCATGAGTCATTGACACCTGATGTTTTGGGTTTTTTTTCACATATATAACCGGAAATCAGGTAGCCTTTTCTTTTCTCCCAAACAACGTCACTGTACAGCTTATGGCAATGCTTCTCAAACCCAAATGTGCAGAGAAAGTACCTGGGGAGTTTGTGAAGATACAGATTCTGATTGTGCAGGTCTGGGATTCTCTTCTAACAAAGGACCCAGATCCTACAAGTGTTGCTGGCTCTTGAACCTCAGGTCAAGTAGCAAGCCTTTCTTTATGTGGACATTTGAATGTAATTTCCATAATCTCAGGAGACCCTTCCTATTATTATCCCTATTTAAAGATAAGAAGGCAAAGCACAAGTAGCTATTTGCCCCAAATCACCAAGGCTAGGAAGTGGCAGGGCTCAGCCTTCCTAAAGAGTACAGCAAAAAATACACATATCGTTTTGTTTCACTGTTATTATCTAACACACACACACATAACACTACTGTGAAATATATAATACACTATCCTGTAGTAGATAATTTTCCAGTAGTATGTGTGTATGTTAGCTCAAACAGTAGGATGGCTGGAGTTGGATGGTTCACGTTTATAATCCTAGCTACTTAGGTAGCTGAAATCAAGATCATAGTTCAAGGCCAACTCAGGCACAAAAGACAGACACACACACACACACACACACACACACACACACACACACACACAACTCCTTTTCAACCAAGAGCTGGGTGGTAGTGGGGGGAGACTTACTCAAGCTACAACTGGAAGCCTAAGAGAAGTTGGCCTCTCCCAGGCTTAGGGTGTACCCGGGTAGGAAGCAAGACCCTATCTTAAAAATAATTAGTACAGAATAGGGCTAAAAGTGTGGCTCAGTTGTAGCATCCACTGCCTCCTAAATGTGAAGCCCCAAGTTCAAATTCTAGCACTCAACAACAACAACAACCACAACCACAACAACAAAACCAGTATTTGTAAGCCAGTTACCACTGTACCTGTAATCCTAACTACTCAGGAGGCTGAGATCTGAGGATTACTGTTCAAAGCCAGCCCAGGCAGGAAAGTCCATAAAACTCCAATTAACCGCCAGAAAACCAGAAGTGTCACTATGGCTCAGAGTTGGTAGAGCCCTAGCCTGGAGCAAAAGAGCTTAGGGACAGTGTTCAGGCCTTGAGTTCAAGCCCTACAACTGACAAAAACAAAAACATGTATTAATTCTTTGAGAATTTATATGATTTATTCCAGATATGTCTCACCAATATTCCATTCCAAAAGATTGCTTAAAGTATGTGCCTATATAGGTATCCCTAATTTCTCGACACTATTCCCAAGTAACTGAAAAATGGACTGTGTATGCAGCTACAGTGAAGGGGGGGGACTGTAGACTGGTAGAGTGGTTCAAGTGGTAGTGTGACTGCCTATAAAGCATGAGATCCAGAGTTCAAATCCCAGTACTCTTAAAAGGAAAAAGAAAAGTTACAATCTGTTGGGCACCGGTGGCTCATGCCTGTAATCCTAGCTACTCAGGAGGCTGAGATTTGAGGATCGCAGTTCAAAGCCAGCCTGGGCAGGAAGGTCCGTGACACTCTTATCTCCAATTAACCACCAGAAAACCAGAAGTGGTGCTGTGGCCCAAGTGGTGCACTCTCCTTGAGCTGAAGAGCCGAGGGATAGTGCTAAGGCCCAGAGTTCAAGCCCCACGACTGACCAAAAAAAAAAAAATTACAATCTGACAGATTCAGGTAGCCCACCCCCTGTAACTCTAGCTACAGAGGAGGCTCAGATTTGCAGATCTCAGTTTGTCACCAGTCCTGACAAAAAACTCATCTCTCCAATTGGCCAGCTGGAGGTGGGAATTATAGGTGTTAGGTGTGGCTCAGGTCATAGAATGCTAGCTAACAAGGGAAAGCATCATTGCCAGCCAATGAGTGAAAGCAGCACACACGAAGTTCCTGTTTAGGTCTTGGACACACACACACACACACACTCACTCAAGCAGGAACTGGAGTCATGGCTCAGGTGGTACAGCACCATCTGTGTGTGTGTGTGGGGGGAGTATAACGAGTATGAGGCCATGAGTTCGAGCCCCAGAGCAGGCACAAAATGGGAGGGGGAGGGCGGGTGCAAAGCAGAATTCTAGTAATCTAAACCTTTGGATGTAAGCGTACTTTTTGGTGCCCGCACTGAGGTTTGAACTGAGGGCATGGATGGTGTCACTTAGTGTTTTCGACCTCCATTTTCAGCTTTTTGGTGGTTAATTGGAAATAAGCCTCAAGGATTTGTGTGTCCCAGCTGATTCAAACCACAATCCTCAGATCTCAGCCTATTAAATATCTAGAATTAAAAGCATGAGCCACTGGCTCCCGGCTGCTTCTTTTTGTTTTTCTTTAAGAATCTTTACTTAAGCACACTTTTTGATTGACGTGTATCGATTATACAAAGGGGACTAACATCCCCACACATTTATACAGTATTCTAATTATTTTCACCCTATCACACTCCGGGTCCCGGGGGTGCGCTACTTTGGAGAATGTCGACGGACTAGCAACACAGGTGGCATTTGCGAAGTGGTTACAAGAAATCCAGAATCTTAGGTTTCGCCCCAGACCTGCTAGATCAGAACCTGCATTTTAACTGGAACCGCAGCTGATTCCACGCGCGATCCATTGCACTTTTGAATTTGAGAGCACGAATTGAAATCGCAACTTGATTTAGTTTCATTCCAATACCAGAATCCTTAACAGGGTTGTAATCGCCTAACAATAAGGGAAAACAAGGCCTGTCCTAAATGGATGTGTTTGTTTTTTTTTTTCCTCCGAGGTACTCGGCCTCCCGAACCCCCCATCGACGCTTCCCAGGTAAGTTCCCAAGGCTGCGGGAACCCATCGCCCGCAATGCGGCAGCCGCGCGGGCCTCCCGCCACACCCCTCCCGCGCTCGCAGGGGTTTTATTGACTCCACCGGGGCCACTGCGCCTGGCGGTAGGCCGCACGTGGGCATCGGGCGAAAGGTGTCGCGCCTGGGAGGCATTTGGCAGAGGAAGAAAAAGGCCTCAGGCGACACAGGACCTTGCACTCCGAGCGGCCCTGGGTCACCGCTGCTTTGAGCTTTAGGCCCGAGGCCCTCACCTTCAGCACCAAGTCGGTCAGGTAAACTGCAGTCCAGCCACCCACTACCACCACCAGCAACGACACCGGAATCATAGCGGCAGCGGAGAGAAGGCGAACCCCGGCGTCTTCCTCCCTGCGATCTGCAACCCGACTGACCGCCCGGCGTGCTTTACGGCCTCAACATCTGCGCAGGAACCATTGTCTCCGGCTCCTTGGCTCTGGTGGCCATGTTTTCTACCGAACATTTCCTGTAGAGACACACATACCGGAAGGTGGTGTAGGGCTTATTTTCCTGTGACACTCTGACGTCGTAGTGCTGACGGGAAGCGCTTGGCTGGTGCTGCCGTGGATCTAACGGGTTCCCGGGCTTTGGTCCTCGCTTGTAACTGCTTGCTCTTCTCCCTGGTTGTGATATAGGATGATATTCCGTTTAAGCTGACAAAGTTTTGGGATAACCCGAAGTAATTATCATAGTCATCCATATTTAAGTTAATGACATTACTTTTGCGAAAGTAATTTACAGATAGTGAAATCATCATACAGTTCCTAGTTGTTCATTTCCATGACTTTTGATAAACGAATATATTGGTGGACTCTAATCAAAATAACGTTTTCAGGGTTGGAGGCGTGGCTTAGTTGGTAGAATGCCAGCCAGGGAACAAAAGTGTAAGGTACTGAGTTCGAGCCCAGGTCTCCAACCTAAAAATAAAAAAGGAAGCAAGACGAGGCGCTGGTGGCTCACGCCTGTAATCCTAGCTACTCAGGAGGCTGAGATCTGAGGATCATGGTTCAAAGCCAGCCCAGGCAGGAAAAGCTCTTATCTCCAATTAACCACCAGAAAACCGGATGTGGTGCCGTGGCTCAAGTGGTTGAGTGCTCGCCTTGAGCTGAAGAGCTGAGGGACAGCACCGAGGCCCAGAGTTCAGGCCCCACGGATGAAAGGGATGACATTGATCAAGATAACATTGTATTCATAAACTGCCTTGGTGAATGGCAACTCCTTGGTAGAATGAAAGATACAAAGAAATTTTTTGGAGCTCTAAACAGCTGCACACTTCTTTTTTCCTTTTTTGTCGGTTGCTTGGCTTGAACTCAGGGCCTGGGCGCTATCCATGAGCTTTTTCACTCAAGGCTAGCACACTACCACTTTGAGCCACAGTGCCACTTTCAACTTTTTGCTGGTTAACTGGAGATAATCGCATGGCCTTTACTGCCCAGGCTGGCTTTGAACCTAATCTTCAGATCTCAGCCTCCTGAGTAGCTAGGATTACAAGTGTGAGCCACTGGTGCCAGTTTGCACACTTTTTTTGGTGGGGGGGTCCGGTCGTTGGGCCTGAACTCTAGGCCTGGGCACTGTCCCTCAGCTCTTCAGCTCAAGGCTAGTGCTCTACCACTTGAGCCACAGCACCACTTCCAGCTTTTTCTGCTTATGTGGTACTGAGGAATCAAACCCAGGGCCTCATGCATGCAAGGCAAGTGCTCTACCACTGAGCTACCTTCCCAGCCCCTTGCACACATTTTTATGCTAACATGTACCCAAATATAAATTAATAAGAGCAGTGGTTAATTTGGCTGCATATAAGGATCACCTGAGAGGGGGGGGTTAAAAGTCCTGATAATCATTTTGTAGCCTGGAGCAATTACATCAGAAGCTTGGAAGGACCCAAGCTTAGTACTTTTTAATCTAGCTGACATTCCAGTATACAGTCAAGGTTGAGACTCACTGAATTAGAAATACTCTAACTGGAGAGAAAACAAATATTCACTGTTTTTCTGCTTTTTTGTTGTTTATGTGCAGTGTTGGGGCCAACAGCTTGGAATATACTAGCTAAGGAAGTGCTCTACCACTCAGCTTCACAACTACCTCCTGCTGCAATCTCCCTTCAGCTTTGAAAGTTATTTCTTTCAACTTTTGTAGAAAAGTCTTTCACAATAATATTAAGATCCAAAAGTTGGGATCATAATACACATGTATTAATATAGAACAGTAGGATCTTATGGTATGGAAACAGTAGAAATGAGACCAAATCATCTATGAACAAGACAACTCGGGTCTGGGAGTTTGGCTCAGTGATAGAGTGCTTGCCTAGCATGCACAAAGCCCTGGGTTTGATTCCTCAGTACCACATACACAGATAAAGCTGGAAGTGGTGCTGTAGCTCAAGTGGTAGTGTAAGCCCAGAAGCCTCCTCCCCCATAGCTTAACATGCTGTTTCCCTGGCAACACTAGGCCCACATAGTATAGGCAGCAAATGATCAGCCCCTACTCCCTTTCCCTGAGAGAAAACCCTGTTGGGATAGCTATGACCATATAAGGCAAGGAGATTCCCCCAAATCCTGGGGGTTATAAAAGGTCACCTGAGACAATAGCTGGCACTTCTTCTCACTTCCTGTCACCTGGTGAGGTGGGGTCTTGTCTGTCCCCTGACTGGCAATAAACCTTTCTTTGTTCTTCCTACCTGGACGTCCACGTGGTTTTCTGGCTGAGTCTAATTTGGGTTAGAGTGCTAGTCTTGAGCAAAAAAAAGCTCAAGGACAGTACCCAGGCCCTGAGCCCAGGACTGGCAAAAAAAAAAAAAAAAGACAACTCAAACTCCTTTATTGAGACTTCAGTTTGGGAGCAGGAGGAAGCTAACTGGTCAAACAAGTGATGAGACCCTTAGCAAGTAGGTTTTTATTGATCCTTTTTTTTTTTGGAGGTGGGAGTGGGTTGGCTAATGGTTGGTATTTTTCCAATAGTCATGGGCAGAGTTTCAAAAGATGTTCTTTTTCTTGGGCACTAACATCCTGGCGTCGTAATTGGTGGGCAAAAATGCAGTTTCTTTCTTTTTTTTTTTTGCCAGTCCTTAGGCTTGAACTCAGGGCCTGGCACTGTCCCTGAGCTTATTTTGCTCAAGGCTAGCACTCTATCACTTGAGCCACAGTGCCACTAAGGGCTTTTCTGTTTATGTAGTACTGGCGAATCGAACCCAGGGCTTCATGCATGCTAGGCAAGCACTCTACCACTAAGCCACATTCCCACCCCACAAAATGTTTCTAAATCCAAGAACTACTGTCCCTCCTGTTGCTGGTGTAATTATATTGCATAAATATTCTGATCTCGTCCTGTCCTGCCCATTTTCCTAGTCAGAAAAGCCTATGAGATTCTATCTCCAATTAACCAGGATAGCTAAACTGGTAGAGCACCAGTCATGAGCAAGAAAGCTGTGCTAGCTGAGTTTAAGCCCTAATACTAGAAAAAAGAAATGGCTCAATTTTACATGTCTTTGCATATAAGTATGTGTGTTGTGTTATGAGTGATTTCAATTTTCTTCGGATTTGGCTGGGTGTGAATTATAAAAAGCTTCTATTTAGGCATCCTGTGACTGGAGTCTTAGTGCTATTTTAAGCTTTGAAAAAAATATTTTTTTTGGTGCTTGTCCTGGGGCTTAAACTCAGCCTGGGCGCTGTCCCTGAGCTTTTGTGCTAAAGGCTAGTGCTTTACCATTAGAAACACCTCCACTTCTGGCTTCTGCTGATTAAATGGAGGTGAGAGTTTCTTGGATTTATCTTCCTGTAATCCTCAAATCTCAGCCTCCTGAGTAGCTAGGATTACAAGACTGACCCTTCTGCGACCAACTAGCTTACTTTGTAGTTTTTTTTCTCTAGGAGGAGAATATTAACTTAAGAATTGAAATGGCTTCCCTTTTGTTAGTCTGAAGCTTTGTCTTGACCACTCGCTGGGACAAGTACTAGCTACTGAGGGTGGCTATCCCTTAACCTGAAATGTGTAGGAAATGAGTTGATTGTGCTATTCTGTTCCCAGCCTAAAGATGTAGTTATTCATCTGAGTTGGTGTTCTCCTCAGGAGCTCAGCAGTCAAAACAAAGCACTGAATTGAATCCTGCTGGTTGCTGGAATTTAGCAGTAGTAGAAGCCAGCTGGGAGCCGCAGGAAGAAACCAGACAGAGGATGCAAAATGGTATCCAGGAATGCCTGAATTGTGATTCATCAAGGTATTTCCCCATAGAATAAAGCTATGAGTTCCCTTACAAATCACTTTAGGTTTCTATCAAGTGACTATTTTAAAGGACCCATAGCTGAACTTTTTTTTTACTTAACATCACTTTTATTCAATCTGTTATTTTTAGAGGGCACCAGATATGCATTTTGGTTGAACTGTAAACGAGCTGCATAGTAAAAATCAATATTGTCTAAATGAGAATATCACTGTTAGCATCATGCCCACCTTTGGTCCTCAGCTCCACCTATACCTGAGTTCCTTCCAGCCCTGGAGTTTACGCCTTACAGCTGGCCCCTCCCTCTTTCGCCCCATCTGAGCACCCACCTACCTCACTTCCTGCCCCCATACCCTCCTACATCTGATAGGGACTGGTGTCATGTCTCCTGGGAAATACTGCTCCTGTAATAAACCTTGTAATAGTCTTTCTCGAGTGCCTGCCTGCCTCTAGGTGGTCCCCTGGGATGGACGTGAACGATCCTTTCAATCACCATATTGTAATAAACTGAAGATAAAAGAACATGTGAGCAATACCAATTAAAATTAAAATTTTTAGCTATTATGTAATATATTTTAAAACATGCTATATGTTAGATACAATTTTTGTCGGTTAAAATATTAGTATTCAGTGGGCTGGGAAGTTAGCCCAGTGGTAGAGTGCTTGCCTTGCATGCCTGAGGCCCTGGGTTCCATTCCTCAGCACCACATAAGCAAAAAAAGTAAAAAGCCGGAAGTGGCGCTGTGGCTGAAGTGGTAGAGTGCTAGCCTTGAGCTGAAGAGCTGAGGAACAGCGCCCAGGCCCAGAGTTCAGGCCCCACGACCGGACCAAAAAAAAAATTAGTATTTAATAGTGTGTGTGTATGTGTGCACATGCGTGAGTGCACACATGCACGTCAATACTGGGGCTTGAACTCCTTTTTGTGCTCACTGGCTGGCATTCTACCATTTGAGCCATGCCTCCAGTTCCAGTATTTTGCAGGTTAATTGGCAATAAGAGTCTCAGAGCTGGGGACCGGTGGCTCACACTGATATCCCTTGATACTAAGGAGGCTGAGATCTGATTATTGAAGTTCAAAGACAGTTTGGGCAGGAAAGTCCGTGAGACTCTTATCTCCAATAAACTACTCAGTAAAAGCTTGAAGTGGTGCTATGGCTTTGAACACAGAGGCTCAGGGACAGCACACAGGCCCTGAGTTCAAGCCCAACAACTGACAAAGAAAAAAAAAGAAGAAAGAAAGAAAGAAAGAAAGAAAGAAAGAAAGAAAGAAAGAAAGAAAGAAAGAAAGAATTATTTCTCAGAAATCTAAGCTGGTAGTTTACTTCTGTGGTCATTACACTATATATTTATGACACTTTTTTTGCGCTAAGGGGGGGTGGGGGGTGGGGAGAGAAGAAATCCTATATCCAGAGGCTTAAAACAAGAACGATTTATGTTTCGTTAGTGTCTGGCACATGGCCTGGCAAGATGTGCAGATGGGAGGTAGCAGGTCAATGAAGACTACTGTTTATTATATATACAACGCAAGGTAAGGCTGAAGGTTTACCAAGGCAGGGGAAGAATACACTAGGGAGTCTGCCATTAGGAGTGAAATGCTTAGTCTAGACTGCGCAATGTTATGTACACTCATGTACCATTAGCCAAGGTAGGCAAGCAAACACTTCTGCTATCACCAAAGATCATTTTTGTCTGATTTTTAACTCCATAAAAGTGGAATCATGCTACCTGTAATCCTAGCTACTCGGGAGGCTAAGATCTAAGAATTGTGGTTCAAAGCCAGCTTGGGTAAGAAAGTCCATGACACTCTTATCTTCAATTAACCCACCAAAAAACTGGAAGTAGAGCTGTGGCTCAAAGTGGTAAGACTCTAGCCTTGAGCAAAAGAGCTCAGAGACAGTGCTAAGGACCTGAGTTCAAGTCCCACAACCAACAACAACAATAAAAAATGGATTCATGCATTATGGATGATTGGGTCAGATTTCTTTCACTGAACAGTATAATTAAGATGGAACAACCCAGTGCTGGAGGCTCACGCCTGTAATCTTAGCTACTCAGGAGGTTGAGATCTGAAGAGCGTGGTTCAAATCCAGCCTGGGTAGGGGTGTCTGTGAGACTCTTATCTCCAATTAATCATCTAAAAATGGAAGTGGAGTTGTGGCTCAAAGTAGTAGGGTGCTAGCTGTGAACAGAAAAGCTCAAGGTCTGGGGCCAGGCCCTGATGACCAAAAAAATTGAATAATTTGTGTGTGTGTGTGTGTGTGTGTGTGTGAGAGAGAGAGAGAGAGAGAGAGAGAGAGACAGACAGACAGACAGACAGAGACAGAGAGACAGACAGAGACAGAGGGAGAGGGAGAGAGAAGGAGAGAGAGGAAGAGAGAGAGGAGAGAGAGAGGAGAGAGAGAAAGAATAAGTATATGAGCACAGTTAATACTAGGGCTTGAATTCAGCGCCTAGGTGCTGTTGCTTAGCTTTTTCCACTCAGGCTGGAGTACTACCTCATGAGCTACATACCCACTTCTGGCTTTTGGTGGTTAATTGGAGATAAGAGTCTCACAAACGTTGAACCATGAACCTCAATAGGCTAAGATTACAGGTGTGAACCACCAGTGCCTAGCTCTGTTTAGATCTTGTTCAATAGTCTGCTCATACTTACAAAGGACATTTTATCCACTCAGGTTTAACAGATTTGGGTAATAACTGCAAACTGGATAGCAGCTGTACGTGGCTGTATTTTTTTTACTTGTTTATCTTATCAATGACACAATTAAAAATTGCTGAATTATTATACATTCAGCTAAAAAGAACTGCCAAAGGTCAAATGCGGTGGTACTAGGTTTCAGCATATTGACAGACCAAGTCAAATGATAACAAAAGTAGTTTTAAAATGTTTCTAGAGCTCAGCAAAAGTTTGGTTCAGGAAAATTTTCATAGAGGAAACATCGTGCAAATATCTATTTTTCCTTTGAGAATACAGGATTGTCTTCTACATAATAATTTATAACTCTAATAATAACTTTTCTATCCAATTAACTGTGAAAATAGCTAGTCATCAAAAGGCATTTATCTGTAGTTACAGATATCTATGGGTGCCAATAAAAATTTATTTATTTTGACAATAGTATTTCAAAGATTATTTTCCAGCTAAATATAAATAGCCTTCTTGAATAATATAATGATCTTGGTTTGTTATTTTTGTTGCTCTGTGTGTGTGTGTGTGTTGGTGCATATGTGTGTGCATATGTGTATTTTAGTGCCAGTACTGGGGCTTGAACTCAGGGCCTCATGTTCTTGCTTGGCTTTTTTGCTCAAGGCTAGTGTTCTACCATGCAAGCCATACCTCCACTTCTGGCTCTTCACTGGTTAAATTTGTCTACCCAGGCTGGCTTTGAACTTCAGTCCTCAGATATCAGCTTTCTGAGTAGCAAGGATTACAGGCATAAACTATCAGAACCCGACTAACATCTGGCTTATTCTCCAAGATAATGTCTCACTGACTTGTTTTCGTTGCCCTCAAACTGTTATCCTCCCACATCCTGAGTAGTTTGGATTACAGGGATAAGCTACCAGACCAGGCTCCTTTTGGGTATTAATAGCTTTAGAGGTCAAGAGATAAGACTGTGGGCACAGACAGGATGGGGAATTAGAAGTAAATATTTGTAGAAACTTGGAGCCCTAGAAAGACTACAGCTCAGTAGAAGAAAATGTCATCCATGTGCTATGAGATAAAAACAAAACCCAAATTTTCTATCTTTGCCTTACTTTTGTGTCAAAAAATTCTATTCTGTAAAAATTAATAATTACCATCTTTTCTCAGATGGGTTGTTGCTTGGATTTATATTATCTGTGTGGTCTAGGAGCCCTGTGCTGAAAAAATTGGTATCAAAAGTAGTTTGGGGGGGTTAGGGGGGGTCTGGGAAGGTGGCTCAGTGGTAGAGTGCTTCCCTTGCATGCATGAAGCCCTGGGTTCGATTCCTCAGCACCACATAAGCAGAAAAAGCTGGAAGTGGGTGCTGTAGTTCAAGAAAGAGGTAGAGCGCTCGGCTTGAGCTGAAGAGCTGAGGGACAGCACCCAGGCCCAGAGCTCAAGCTCCACTACCAACCAAAAAAAAAACGAGTTTGGGGTTGGCACACTTTTAGAACTCTTGTTAAAAAGCAGGTGCAGGTGGGCCACTGATTGCTCACATCTGTAATCCTACCTACTTAGGAAGCTGAGATCTGAGGACTGTGCTTCAAAGTTTGTGGGACTCTTATCTCCACTTAAGTACCAAGAAGCTAGAAGTGGAGCTGTGGCTAAAGTGGTAGAATGATAGCCCTGAGTAAGAAAGCTTAGGGACAATGCCCAGGTCCTGAATTTAAGCCCCAGGACTGGCGCGCGCGCACATGCACACGCACACGCACATGCACACGCACACACACACACACACCAGACACAGAATCTTTGTTGTGGGACACGCTCAAGGCGAACTGCACAGGGATTATGGAGGGATGTAGATGTGAGGCAGAGCCTAATCTTTCCTGGGGTAAGAAGTGGCTGGAAAGTGAGTGAACTGCTTGGTCTTGGGACTACAAACCCTCCAAAAGGCTGGAGTACTTTCTCCAAATGCAGCCTATCTCTGAAGGTTCCAGGATATGGCCTTGATCAAGAATTTGCTTGGGGGTGAGGGGAATGAAAGGAAATAAGGCGACTAAGTCTGGCGTTTGAGATACCTAGATGCAGGACTCGTTTTCCTTGTGCCCCTTGAACTTTGGAGCTGACCCAGATAGGGAATGGCCTTCAGCCATTACCTGTAGATAGTATGCGAAAAAGGAGGCCATACCTCTATGAGAATGTGACTTCGCAGGCCTAAATAACCAGGCATTTGAAGACTAGTAGCTCAAAAGTAAAACACACTGCTTAACCCATGTGCTAACTGTGGTTGGAATACTCACAGACAAACCAAGAGTTTTAAATAAATATGAAAGTACTTCCCATTCTGCTTGGGATGTAAGCATTGCAGGAGACCACACCCCCTCAATATTCCTATGTGAGTCTGAGGTCCTCTTCCTTATCCAGACCTGCCACTGTCCTTTGTATGGTAATAAATGCACAGACAGATGCACATGGGTGAAGTTCGACAAGAATGGTGATCGGTGGTATCCTTGTTTCCATGCCAACTCTTATGTTGTATTCAGAGCTGCATAATTTTATCTGGAGACTTCCTAGTCAGCTATGGGCTGGTTGGGGGGAGATCAAGGTGAACATATCACTGACACGATCGTTTGTTACTTTGTGGTTCAGTGAAAGACTAAGGACTGTTCAAATAGTTGTGAAATTTTCCTTAATCTTTTGTCAGTATGCCAGCATTGTAATCCTAAAACTAGCTTTGTTAAGAAGAGCCAGCCACATGTGAATTTACTTGCTGATTTTTTTTAACACATTGCATTTGCCCATTCAACCATTCCATAGGCAAACATTCCACAAGCAGGGGCCCCATGGCCTTCATGCCAGGGATTGCCTACAGGGGCTTTGTGGAAAGCCAATTGTCAATCACAAACAAAGGCAGGCTAGCAATGGAACTAGGTAAACATGGACAGTGCTTTTCTATGCACTGACCTGGGGAAAGAGTGCCCTGTGAATCTCAATAAATATCCCAAATGCCTGACAACTCAAGCCCTGTCATTAAAACCTGATTAAAAAATAAAACCTGATTCTGAGTTAACACTGAAGTCCTCTATGTTTTCTCTGATTCCATAAACTTCAAGCTACCTTTTTTTTGGTGCCAGTCCTGGGAATTGATCTCATGGCCTGGGTGCTGTCCCTGAGCTTTTTGTGCTCCAGGCTACCACTTGAATCACAGCTTCACTTCCAGCTTTTTGGTGTTAAATTGGAGATAATAGTCTCATGGATTTTCCCACTGGGGCTGGCTTTGAACTGCAATCTTTAGACCTCAGCCTCCTGAGTAGCTAGAATAACATGAGCAAGGGGTGCCTGGCTACTACATTCATTTTGATGTGCAAAACTGCTGATCATCATTTCAGATCACAGGCAGTCCACACTGCAAAATGGCAGAGGTTAAATCAGCCAAACCCAATATTTATTAGGCATTTACGAGATGCCAGGCACCTTCATTTAGGCAGCTGTGTTATATCAATGACTAATGGACAGTCTTTGGCTCACATGATAGAATATAAATGTCTCAATGTTTAGAAATATAAACATTAAAGATCACGTGCTCCTCTACCTACCTCTAGGCTTTTATGACTTTTATTATAGCATTTTGCAGCTCTTAGAATGCATTACTGCAATTATACATCTCTGTTTTTCTTTTCTGAACTGTGGCTTTTGGATAGCTAGGATGCCTATCTTATTCTGGCATGGGATAGCCATTCAAATAGGGCAGTAGAATGAATATATGAATGAAAAATAAAGCTAGACAGGATTGCTAAAGGAGCTGTGGAGCTCTAAGTATTCAAAGACAACTGTGCTTCTATTGGTCTTAGAGGCGAATTGATCTTATATTAAACAGAGAAAAACACCTTAACCAGGTGCCAATGGCTTATACTTGTAATCCTCACTACTCAGGAGGCTGAGATCTGAGGATCACGGTGGAAGCCAGCCAGAGTAGGAAAGTCCTGGAGATTTTGTTTTTGTTTTTGTTTTTTTTGGGTCCGGTTGTGGGGCCTGAACTCTGGGCCTGGGCTCTGTCCCTCAGCTCTTCAGCTCAAGGCTAGTTAGCGCTCTACCACTTGAGCCACAGTGCCACTTCCGGCTTTTTATTTTTTTGCTTATGTGGTGCTGAGGAATCTAACCCAGGGCCTCATGCATGCAAGGCAAGCGCTCTACCACTGAGCCACCTTCCCAGCCCCAGTCCTGGAGATTCTTATCTCAACTAACCACAAACAAAAATGAAGCAGAAATGAAGTTGTGGCTCAAGTGATAAGAGTACTAGCAAGAAGGCTCAAGGAAAAGAAAAGAAACTCCCATCCCCGCCCCATTCCTGCTGTGCCAAAAGACTACTAAACAATTCGGTGAATTTTCATTCTTCCCATCCTTTACCGTAGACACCTCAGACAGAGCTATCATTTGTCTCTGTATTGATAAAGGCATCTCCAAATTGGTCTCTGTACCTTCTCTGCTTCAATTTGTTCTCTGTAACGGAGTCAGGAACATTGTGAAATACAATTACACTCATGGCGCTCTCAAGCTGGGTATCAGTGGTTTAAGCCTCAGTATTGGCAGGAAAAAAAAAGATCATGACACTCCCCCCTTAAAACTATAATGTTTTTATACTTTAGCCTGTTTCCTGTTCCACCACAGCCCTCACACATCTCCGTACCTGACAAAATCAATATTTCCTTTCATCCTTTCAGGTCAGTTGGTTGGCAGCAGTGTGACTCACTGAGGCTGGCTTCAGGCTTCCGTTTGGGTTCAAGTTTGGTTCATGCATCTTTACTAAGCTAGGGCTTACATTGCATGAGCAACAGCTACCAGAAGCAAATTGTCATCATAGATCATCCCAGGGGTATGAAAAGGCAAGCCAAACCATGCGATCTCATTCATTGCTTTTGCTGTCTCTCTCTGCTAACATTGCACTGATCAGAGCAAATTACCTTGCTACACCCAATATCAAGGGCCAGAGAAGTCCATGTTGCCTGCCAAGGAACATAGCTCTGTAAGAAAGAGAGTGGAGACTGGCAAAAATGTAGTACTCCCTTCTCATTCTTTGATTATACATCTAAAAGCTCCCAGAGGATATCTAGAAACCTTATATAGGCTATGTTTTGTCTGATATGTACATACCCATGATAAAGTGTCATTTCTAAATTAGGCACAGTAAAAGATTATCAACAAGAACTGTTAATAAAATATAGAAAATATAATACAACACTATAAAAAATTATGAGAATAGGGCTGGGAAGTTGGCTCAGTGGTAGAGTGCTTGCCTTGCATGCCTGAGGCCCTGGGTTCCATTCCTCAGCACCACATAAGCAAAAAGAAAAAAGCCGGAAGTGGTGCTATGGTTCAAGTGGTAGAGTGCTAGCCTTGAGCTGAAGAGCTGAGGGATAGCGCCCAGGCCCAGAGTTCAGGCCCTACGACCGGACCCCCCAAAAAATTGTGAGAATATTGTTTTTCTTTCAAAATATTGTACTGAGCCAGGCACAGATGGTTCATGCCTATAATCCTACCTTCTCTGGAACCTGAACTCTGAAGGATTGTGATTTGAAGCCAGCCCATTTAGGAAAGTCAGAAATAACCAGCAAAAAGCTGGTTTGGAAGTGTGGCTCAAATGGTACAGTGTCAGCCACGTAAGGAAGAAGGCCAAGTAAGGCCAAAGGCCCTGAGATCAAACCTCAGTACTACAAAAATTTATATATGTATATATATATATACATACATATATATATATACACATATATATATATACACACACACACACACACACATATATACATGTAATGTACTTGTTCTTTTTTTGTCAGTCTTGAGGCTTGAATTCAGGGACTGGGCATTGTCCCAGAGCTTCTTTTGCTCAAAGCTAGCACTCTATCACTTGAGCCACAGCACCACTTTCAGCTTTTTCGTTTTCTTTTTTTTTTTTGTTGGTCATGGGACTTGAACTCTGGGCCTGAGTGCTATCCCTCAGCTCTTCAGCTCAATCACTTGAGCTACAGTGCCACTTCTGATTTTCTGAGTGGTTTATTCAAGATAAGAGTCTCACGGACTTTTCCTGCCCAGGCTGGCTTTGAACAGTGATCCTCAGATCAGATCCTCAGATCTTAGCCTCCTGAGTAGGTAGGCTTAGGCGTGAGCCACCTGTGCCTGGCTACTTCCAGCTTTTTCTGTGTCTGTGGTACTGAGGAATGGGTCCCAGGGCTTCATACATGCTAGGCAAGCACTCTACCACTGAGCCACCTTTCTAGCCTGTACTTGCTCTTTTTTTGTTGGCTGTGGGTAACTGAAACTTCAGGAACAAAACAGGATAAAAAGGGCAAGTACTGAGTGCCAATCAACTCTACTTTACCTTGACCTTAGGGTCAAGTCCCGAAATGTTCACAGTCTGTTTTCTTTTCTTCTTCAGTTTCTTCTCTTGTAGTCTCTCCTCACACTGCCTTCTCACTCTGTTCTTCTAGTCACCTTGCAGTTCAAATGACAGCATATACTGTCTGTTATTTTCAAGCCTTCATAGGCTGTTACCCTGTCCCATTCACTCTTCCTTCTATCTTCTTGCTAGTGCCTCTCTATTTTCTGTTCCCTAGGGTCTCAGTCCCACCTGGTCAGCAGAGTGAATGTCACCTCCAGCTAGCATGAATTAGATTCTCCTTGTCTACACTGCTGAGGCTCCTGACTTGATTTTATCAGAGCCTTTATCACAAAGATACTAAAACAAATGTTGGGGGTCAGCCCTGAGGCTTGAACTCAGGGCTTGGGTGTGGTTGTTGAACTTTTACACTCAAGGCTAGTGCTCTGCCACTTTGAGCCACAATATCTCTTCTGGTTTTTAGGTGGTTAACTAGAGATAAGAATCTCATAGACACGGCTGGGGAGGTGGCTCAGTGATAGAGAGCTTGCCTTGCATGCCTGAGGCCCTGGGTTCGATTCCTCAGCACCCCATAAGCAAAAAGAAAAAAGCCGGAAGTGGCGCTGTGGCTCAAGTGGTAGAGTGCTAGCCTTGAGCTGAAGAGCTGAGGGACAGCGCCCAGGCCCAGAGTTCAGGCCCCACGACCGGACCCCCCCCCAAAAAAAAAAAGAATCTCATAGAGGTTTCTGTCAGGGCTGGCTTTGAACTGTGATCGTCAGATCTCAGCCTCCTGAGTAGGTAGGATTACAGGTGTGAGCCATCAAATGCCCAGCCATTAAAAAAAAAACATATTTAATTGGCTCTCTTTCTAGACTATCACCTTCTGGAGTTTAAGAATGTGAATGTCGCCGGGCGCTGGTGGCTCACGCCTGTAATCCTAGCTACTCAGGAGGCTGAGATCTGAGGATCTCGGTTCAAAGCCAGCCCGGGCAGGAGAGACCGTGAGACTCCTATCTCCAGTAAACCACCAGAAAACCGGAAGTGGCGCTGTGGCTCAAGTGGTAGAGCGCTGGCCTTGAGCTGAAGAGCTGAGGGACAGCACTAGGCCCAGAGTTCAAGCCCCACGACCGACAAAAAAAAAAAAAGAATATGAATGTCTCACTATCCTGTTCCTAGCACCTAATACAGTGTTATGCACGTAGGAAATACTATCTATCTCTCCATTCATCTATCCATCTATCCATTTATTTATTTATTTATTGGCAGGACTGAGGCTTGAAATTCAGGCACTGAGCTTGCTAAGCTCTCTACCACTTGAGCCATGCTACCAATCCTGCTTTTTGGCTGATTGTTTTAGAGATCGAGTGTTTCAGACTTTTTTTGTCTAGGCTGGCCTCAAACCTCAGTCTTCTAGATTTTAGCCTGCCAGAATTACAGGTGTGACCCACCAGCACCTGGTACATTTTTCTTTTGGTCATTTGTGGGGCTTGAACTCTGGGTCTGGGCGCTGTCCCTCAGCTTTACAGCTCGGAGCGAGCACTCTACCACTTGAGCCACAGTGCCACTTCCACATTTAATAAATGTATACATACATTAGTGAGAGAAAAAGTGACTGTGAATACAGTTTGGTTCTTGGATCTGCTCAAAGGAATTGATTGAGAGAAGTGGAGGGTATAGGCCTGTCCTCAAGTCTCCCGACAACCAAATATGTGCCCTTGCATTTATTCTAAGTCTGCTCTGCTCTCTGCTGTTTATTTTCACTACACTAATTTTCCTTTTGTTAGGGTTTTGTTGCTCACACATTATACTGCAAGACAGCCTACAGGTGGCCCCTGCAGTTTAAAGGGAGACTTTTGCCTGTGACTATAATAAAAAAGACAGAACTGGGCTGCTAATGTTTGCAACAATTCAAAGGATGCATTTGGAATCATGATTAGCTCTTATGGCTGATTAGATGCCCAGGGACAAAGGCATGATCCCCCGGAGGGAGTGGTAGGCTCTGCCTTTGTAGGTTATGATGCTCCAAGTTATTTGTTTATGGCCAGAAGACTAATTCTTAATCAATGCAGTTCTGAGTGAAAAGAGACCCAGATGTTACATGCTAATTTTCTTTTTTAGAGTGTGTCAATTTATGCAATTCTGGCTTGAAGCCTAAGAGAGTTGATCAGTCACACCTGACTAGCTATTCTGCATGAAAATATGAACAATATTTTGTTTCAGAAATTTGAGGAAGAAAATCTCATTAAAGACAGGAACTATTCCTAATCTCCAAGAAAGGGCAGACAAAAGGTTCATTGATTAAGGATTGGAAAATGATTGGCTGGTGGGTGATATGCAGTGGGGGTAGGGTGTTGGGGGGGGGTTGAGCAAAGTCATGGAAGAGATCCAAATCTTTTGGGGGTTCCAGCATATGGATTTGTTTACTTCAGGAGGTAATTGCCAGCTGAGGCCCAAGTTCCTGCAGCTCCTTTCTGATTCTGATGATCAAGAAATGATTTTTCTTTCTGATGCTGAGAAATCAAATCCAAGTTGAATAGGCTTAAAAATGTCTATGCTGGTAATTTGCTACATTTAAGGATATAGGATTTCACAATTAGATTCTCATGTAAGCAAAACCATCTTGCTTTATTTAGAAAATTAACCTTTTATTAGTCAAAACGGATTTGCTTCTGAGGCCTAAGTTATTTGGTCTCATTTCAGGAAAATGTTTTCTAGGAGTTGGGTACTTCAATTGAAAGAGAAACATAAGCCAACATAAGAACATATTGAACACCACGAATGCCCTGGAAGATCCCATCCTGGCCAAATGTTAGATCAGAAATCTCTATTGAAAGTGCCAAATGGTTTCCATTTTTTCCCAAAGTCCTTATCATCCTAGGCTATAGTATACAGAATTGTGCATTTACTTTTTTTTTCTTTCTAAATTTCTTCTTGTGTAAAGCCAGAACCTTAAAAAAATTACCCTGACTTGCTTGGCTAACTTAAGGCATAACTAGTAACATGGAATCAATAGTTTGAAGCCAGCCCCTATTAAATACTACCTTCTCTCCAGAGTTCTCTTACTGGTGATACTGCCACCACCATTAGCACCTTTAGAGATCTTGTAAATAAATTTAAGCCCGAATGGATCCTTAGTGATTACCAGAACCTATGGTAAATATAGGGAAATAGTTATAGTAAGAGATAGATGTGAAAGTTCTGCATTTCCCCCCCCCCCCCCGCCCAATCAGGAGGGATATACCTATAAAAGCACATCACAAAGCCTGGCACCACTGGCTCACATCTGTAATCCTAGCTATTCAGGAGGCTGAGATCTAAGGATCATGGTTCAAAGCTAGCCTGGCCAGGAAAGTCTGTGAAACTCTTATCGCCAAAGAATAACCAAAAGGCCAGAAATGCAGGTGTGGCTCAAGTGGTAGAGCACCAGCCTTGAGCAAAAAAGCTCAGGGATAGCACCCAGGCCATGGATTCAAACTCCAGGACTGGCACCAAATAATAATAATAAAAAAAGCACATCACAGAACAAATTCTGCCAAACACATTTTCATGAGAAAGCCAGCACAGGTTCAACCCCAGTTCTTGCATCTAGTGAGGGAAGAATCCAGGCAAGGCAGAAAGTGTAATAAAAGTGGTAGAAAAGTCTTTTGAAAGCCAAAGTGTGTCCTGCCAGAGTACAAAAGCAGGCTGCTGAGGAAGTGCTGAAACTAAGGTAATATTCTTTCCTACCTTTATGGAAAAGTCAATAAAGAACAGCAAGTTGTCTGGGTGGAGTTGTAAGTTCCTTCCTTTGGCATGAAATCTGATGGGCAGGTTGATTGATGGGTGGAGTTTATGTAATGTGCATTTATTCATGCCTAGGTTTGTTAAGACCCACCAGGATGATTGTGCACATGCTCCTTCAAAAAATTAAGCAGTCTCAAACGGAGGTCCTAGCATCATGGAGCCAAAAGGTAAGGTCATCAGCCTTGTTTATCCTCCTGTACATAAGCACAGGGTGACGACTATTTTGTTGGATAAACTTCTAGGCATTGGGACTTAACACCAATTTTACTGGCCCCATAGTTTCTTCACCCATTCTGATGCTTGAACACAGTGCCTCAAGCTCTTATTTGGCTTGTTTCTCCTGGCTGATCATCTACCACTTGAGCCATGCCTCCAGTTCATCTTTTTTTCCCCTAGAGATGGAATCTTTCAGATTTTTCTGTACTGGCTGGCTTTGAATTGCCATCCTCCTGTTCTCAGCTTCCTGACTAGCTAGGATTACAGGGGTTCCTGGCTTTGGCCCCAGGAATTTTGTCAGCACTTTTATCAGTACCATTTGGTGGTCTCAGGTATTCTTTTAGAAGAGGCAGGTCTCTGCTTTTACCGTGTTCACATTCTGGGGAGGGGGTTGGACATTGCCATAATATGTAACATAACATGTAACCTTCGTTACATCTTATCACCTTAAACATCCCTATCATCATGCTGGGTGCCAGTGGCTCACGCCTGTAATCCTAGCTATTCAGGAGGCTAAGATCTGAGGATCACGGTTCAAAGCCAGCCGGGGCAGGAAAGTCCAATAAAACCACTAGAAAACAGGAAGTGGCACTGTGGCTCAAGTGTTAGAGCGCTCGCCTTAAGTGGAAGAGTGCAGGGACAGCACCCAAGCCCAGAGTTCAAGCCCCACGACCGACAAAAAAAAAAAAAGAAGAGGCAGGTCTGTGGATGGATGCAGAAGTTGGTCACTGAGGCCACAGGACCTATCACGTAGTGGTTGGCCTCAGTACAAGTATTTTTAGCAACAAGACAGGGAACAGGCCTTTTCACTCTCAAGTTCTTAGATATTCCAAAAAGCACTAAATGTGGACTTAGCAATATTATGGGATCAAACACAGTACTATTGTGCTAACTCTGAAAGGCTTTAGCAATATTCTGAAGTTAGGCGTTAGTTTGTGTATGATGAACGCTTGCTCTCCAGTTGGTGGCGCTATTGGATCATGAGGGAACTAACTTTATCAATGGGTAACCCAATGGTAAATTTTTACTGAATGAGCTTTTAGGAATGGGCTTTTTGGTGTGTCCTGGTTGGAAGAAGTAGGTCACTAAGGGAGTGTCTTTGAAGGGTGTATCTTGTCCTGGATTCTTATCACTCCCTCTGCCTCCTGTCTACCATATGCTCCTCACCATCATTATTATTCCAAGGTCCAGATGTAAAGAAGCCAAATAACTCTGGATTGAAACCTCTGAAAGGATGAGTCAAAATAGATCCCTCCTGTTTTAAAATTATTTTTATCCGGTAGTTGACATAGCAATGAAGTCTTACTAACACAACAGGGGAGCAAATCTTTTAGGCATATTAGTCCCCATTGCACTTTATAAAGGCAAGGTGAAATAAAACCACATAAAATGCTAGGTCTTATTTACAAGTAGGCACACTGGATGGTAAAAAAGTACATACATTATACGGGTCTCTAGGCATTCACACACAGTGAGACCAAAGGAGGATATTCTTAGGAGAGGATCACAAAGGCACAACACCTATGTGTATCTATCTGATCATATAAAATACTATTTATTGAAATGAACTCCAGGAAATGGAAATGAGATTTTTTTTCTTTATTTTGGTTTTCTTTTCCTTTTGTCTTGTTTGTTCATTTATCTGGCTTCGGGAGGTAAGGTGGGGGTACAGAAGTGGCGAGATAATGGGTGAACAAATATAGCAGTGCTACGCACTAGACACTATGTTGAAACTGAACTATATAAGCTGTGGTTGGGGATGGGAGGGAAAAACTGGGAGTGAGCAAGGGAAGGGGTGACATTGTTCAGAAAGAAATGCACTCATTACCTGACTTATGTGACTGTAACTCCTCTGTATATCACCTTTACAATAACAATAAAAATGCATGAAAAAATGCTGTGCTTAAGATGCTAGGTGTGCTAGATTCTCTTTTCTCTTTCTGTCAGTGATAAATTATTTCTAAAACACCTTTAAAAAATTTTATTTTAGGGCTGAGAAGGTGGCTCAGTGGTAGAGTGCTTGCCTTGCATGCATGAGACCCTGGGTTCGATTCCTCAGCACCACATAAGCAAAAAAGAAAAAAGCTGGAAGTGGCACTGTGGCTCAAGTGGTAGAGCGCTAGCCTTGAGCTGAAGAGCTGAGGGACAGCGCTCAAGCCCAGAGTTCAGTCCCCATGACCGGACCCCCCCCAATATTTTTTATTTTATTGTAAAGATGTTATACAGAGGGGTTACAGTTACATGAGTAAGGCAATGACTACATTACTTGTCCATTCCTTCCCTTGTTGTTGTCCCACTATCCCTTCCCTACTCCTACCTCCTACACTCCTCTCCCCCCCCCGAAGTTGAAAAGTTCTTTTCCAATATACTGTCCTGTGGGTATCCTTGTTGCAATGGGTCATCCTGTGTCCTTGTTTTCAGCTTTTTGTTACTCTCCTTTCCCTCCCCAGATTAGATATACGTATATATAAGATGCAAGGTAGCAAAATCAAGTACTATAAAACTCCTTAAGTTAACAGAAAAATCCCAGGGCATCTCTGGATTCAAACCCCAACATGACAGAACAAGCAAAAGAAAATAAACCAAACTTCCAGACCCCCAACCTAGAGCAGATTCTGAAGGCCATATTTGCCTAGCTACCCTGGAATGTAGTTTACTAATTTGAGTTCTTTGATGTTAACTAAACACTTGTGGATTAGAGGTGAAAGTGTATTTTCACTCAAAGATTTAGCAATTCTTAAGCTCCTCCCCCAAAACAATATTATAAACACCATTCAAGTAAGTCAAACAAAACTACTGTGCCTTAGAGTAAAGCAATGGATAGGTTAATAAGCCATTGTTGCCCACCTCCAGACTCTTCTTTACAGTAGTGGGACTCTGCAAATGAGACTTTTTTTTTGCCATTCCTGGGGCTTGAACTCAAGACCTGAGCACTGTCCCTGAGCTTCTATTTGCTCAAGGCTGGCACTCTACCACTTGAGCCACAGAGCCACTTTTGGCTTTCTCTTTTTATGTAGTACTAAGGAATGGAACCCAGGGCTTCCACCTTCCCAGCCCCACCATTAACTTTGAACAATCTCAGTAGTGCAAAATGGTCTTCATTCTGCTCATATTTTTATAGTCAAGTGTGTTTTTAATAGTGAAAGAAGTTGAATTAGGGTAGTTGTTGGTGATCATCTATATCCACACATGTCATTGATGTCACCCATTGTGTCATTGAAATGAGCCAGCTTAAGATGAGGTAATCATGTCCCCAGAATTGGATGAGGTCATTATAGAGTCATCCATTGGCAGAGTATATTGTATGACTGTAAATCCTGAACATCTGATATAAATTTTCTTTTATTTTTGGTGTTAAGCATTGAACCTGGGCCTTGTGCATGCTAGGCATTTGCTCTACCATTGACCTACACCCTCCATCCCCTAAATATTATCTTTGAGCTTTTGGAGTTTTTGTATTCCTCTTGAGAAAGTCAGTGCTACCTCAGGACATTGTCAAAGTCAGAGACTGATTTACTTTCACCATTATAACCTAGAAACATTAGCTCACTAAACAGCCATCAGAACTCAAATCCTGTATGTTTTATAAATTAATGAATAATCTTGAAAATGAACTATGAATTAAATCTACATGCATAAACACCTTCTTTAAGTGATTTTTGCATGTGACACTTCACAAACAACAAAAAAGGTACGAAGTAAATTAAAACCAATTGGAGAAAACATTGTGTTTCAAATATTGATACCAAATGATGCCGAGTGTTAAGACAAAAGCTATTTCATGTAAGCATTAGGCAGGCAGCCATAAAATCTCTCTGAAGTAACTGAATGAGAAACAACATGTTTAGTTTATATATTTTTAAAAATCCACAAAGCCTCCATTATGTGAAAATGTGGAGCGTAGCCTAAATGACAACTCTATCCTAACATGCTGTGTCTGCTCTTGCTTGGCTCAGAGCAACCCCAGCTACAGAGACCGCTTTTTCTCCACAAATATTTGGATTAGAAACTCTCCACTTAGACTTGTTATTAACACAGCATGCCCCTGTTCAGATAAAGTGGTCCGCAGCCCAACAGATGCTGCTGTGACTTAACAACCACACCAGATCCTTGGCACCAATAAACAAAGGACAGTGCTATTATTCCTTCGTCATCTCCACGTTTTCTACTGCCTCTGGGAGCTGTGTTTATTCAGTATTTTGGTTATGTTTGATTACAACATTAAACATTTTCTGGGGATACAAGGCAGTAGAGGGCTGGGAATGTGGCTTGGTGGTAGAGTGCTTGCCTAGCATGCATGAAGCCCTGAGTTTGATTCCTCAGTAGCACATAAACAGAAAAAGTTGGAAGCAGTGCTGTGGCTCAAGTGGTAGAGGGCTAGCCTTGAGCATAGAGAGCCTCAAGGACAGAGCCCAAGCCCTGAGTTCAAGCCCCAGGACTGGCTAAAAAGATTCCGTATAATGATTAATAGTATAGATTCTGGGGCCTGGCTGTCCAACATCAAAATTTTGGCTTTGTTATATTAGTTGTGTGACATTAAGCAAGTTCCCAAATTTCTCAGTACCTCAGTTTCCCCCTCTGTGAAGTGGATGATGATAAAAGCACCTCCTCACAGGATTACTTCTGAGGACTAAGTAGAGCATAAAAAGAGCTATAGAGGGGCTGGGAAGGTGGCTCGGTGGTAGAGCACTTGCCTTGCATGCATGAGGCCCTGGGTTCCATTCTTCAGCACCACAAAAGCAGAAAAAACCGAAGTGTTGCTGTGGCTCGAGTAGTAGAGCGCTAGCCTTGAGCTGAAGAGCTGAAGGACAGCGCTCAGGCCCAGAGTTCAGGCCCCACGACCGGACCTCCCCCCAAAAAAGTGCTATAGAAATACTGCTTCTGGGGGCTGGGAATGTGGCATAGTGGTAGAGTACTTGTCTAGCATGCATGAAACTCTGGGTTCGATTCCTCAGTACCACACAAACAGAAAAAGCCAAAAGTGGTGCTGTGGCTCAAGTAGTAGAGTGCTAGCCTAGAGCAAAAGAAGCTCAGGGATAGTGCCTAGGCCCTGAGTTCAAGTCCCAGGACTGGCAAAAAAAAGAAAAGAAATGAAGCTTCTGGCTTATAGTAAATGCTACCTAAATATCAGTTGCAACTATTGTATCTGCTGACCGTTATGATTTGGAATTGTGTTGGTAGGAGATAATTTATCTGGTTTTGTCAGGATACTTAGTTGTCAAGATTTTTAGAAAGCCACAGTAACTAATTTGAGGCTCTGGCTTCCCAAGGGGCATTAAAAAATTATAAGTATTATTTTTATTTTGTTGGTCTTGGGGCTTGAACTCTGGGCCTGGGTGCTATCCTTGAGCTTTTTTGCTCAAGGCTAGCACTATAGCACTTTGAGCTACAGTTCATCTTGTTTTCTGGTGGTTGATTGAAGAGCCTCACAGACTTTCCTACCAGGGCTGGCTTCAAACCCTCAGATCTCAACCTCCTGAGTAGCTAAGATTACAAGTGTGAGCCGCTGCCACCTGACAAAAGTGTGAGAGGCTTTAAAAGGAGCGATTTCATCCAATCATACTTATAGGGAAGGGGTTGGGCAGCTGCAGGATGATATTACCCCTCACCTGTGAGAAGCTAGAGGTTCCTAACCTGGATGCAATAGTGAGCAGTTAAATAATAGCAGCAGCCTGGTCCTGGCAGGGAATAACGATGGATTTTATCATTCTTTCCTTTCCTTCCTTTTCCCTTCCCTTCCCTTCTAGTCCCGTCGGTCATGGGGTTTGAACTCAAGGTCTGGGCGCTGTCCCTGAGCTTTGGTGCTCAAGGCTAGAGCTCTACCACTTGATCTACAGCTCCACTTCCAGCTTTTCTTTGTTTGTTTGATAATTGGAGATAAGAGGCTCACAGATGTTCCTGCCTTGGCTGGCTTTAATTACGATCCTCAGATCTCAGCCTCCTGAATAGCTAGGATTACAGGTAAGAGCCACTGGCATTCAACTCAGCATTTTTCTTTTATAAGGAAAGCATCTCATGAATGAAACTTCAAATCCTGGGGCTTGAACTCAGGGTCTGGGTACTGTCCCTGAGGCTAGCACTACCACTTGAGCCACAGCGTCACTTGCAGCTTTTTCTGTGTATGTAGTACTGAGGAATCGAACCTAGGGCTTCATGCATGCAAGACAAGCACTCTACTACTAAGCCATATTCCCAGTCCAAGGCTAAGGACCGAATCCAGGGCCTTGCGCACTGGGCGGGCGTCCTTCCACTGGGCTAAACCCCCAGCCCCTAAATGAAGCTTTTTAAGAGGCAATTTTACATTTGTTGTACTAAAGACCTCGACTGAAAACTTAGCTCCACATTTGAATAAAAGTCTTACAAATCTCTTCTCCATAGGCAAACTAGGGGTCTGGAATTGGTCTGTCTGTCCAAGCCTGGTTTCCGGGTTGTGTGATTGGGAGATCCCAGCCGCACTCTCCTTGTCACGCTGTGGCAGATATTATGGCCACATTATCCCAGAAGAAGGATTACTTAGTTTTCTTTGTCCCCCTCACATTAGAGAAAAAAATTAAAAGGCTAAACAGTACTCTCTCTTGAGAGCAGTGATGTGACTCTAGCCAATAAAACATAAGAAACACACTTTTTTTGTCAGTTATGGGGCTTGAACTCTGGGCCTGGATGCTGCCCCTCAAATTTTTTTTTTTGGTCGGTTGTGGGGCTTGAACTCTGGGCTTGGGCACTATCCCTCAGCTCTTCAGCTCAAGGTGAGCGCTCTACCACTTGAGCCACAGTGCCACTTCTGGTTTTCTAGTTGTTTATTGGAAATAAGAGTCTCACAGACTTTCCTTGCCTGGGCTGGCTTTGAACCGTGATCCTCAGATCTCAGCCTCCTGAGAAACTAGGATTACTGGCCTGAGCCACTAGCACCCGGCATAAGAAGCACTCTTTCAGAAATATTTTCCCTTCCTTTCCACCATGGAGGATAGTTATATGAGGAAATGGTGCTAATGGCTGTGGCAACCATTTTGTAATCATTAGGTTAAAAGGTCATCCAAAAAGTCACGTGACCATTCAGGAACAAAAAGTCAATATGCTGGAGAATGGTAGAAAAGGATTGAAAAAAGCCTGAAATTTCAGTGCCATTGTTGAACTGCTCACAGACACCTATAACTGCTGAGCAAATCAAAGTTTAGACCAGTATTAGTTGTTTCTCTGTTACTTGATGCCAAATTCTACTGTGACCATCTAGTTTGTGTCTGAGAACTGCTGGTTCTTCTGAATCAGGCACTGGTTGGAATAGCTTTCCTAGCTTTCTTCCTCTTTCCCTGGTTACTCTTCATTGCTAGCTGAGATCCAGGATGCCTTTACTTTCCTGCACTGCAGCTCAGAATCTGGACAATGTTTCCCCCATGATGTCTCATTAACTGATTTATACTTTTTATTGTCAGTCATGGGGCCTGAACTCTGGGCCTGAGCACTGTCCTTCAGCTCTTCATCTCAAGGCTAGTGCTCTACCACTTGAGCCCCAGCACCAATTCCAGTTTTTTCTGCTTATCTGGTGCTGAGGAATCAAACCCAGGGCCTCATGCTTGCAAGGCAAGCATTCTGCCACTGAGCCACCTTCTCAGCCCTAATTTATACTCCTTTTGTGTGAATGCCTTTCCAAATCCAAGGTTTCCCTATTATTTCGACATTGTAGTTTAAACTATAGATCACCTAAGGCAATGGAAGCTCCTTCAGTGCTAGGTCCACCCAGTTCTGCCTATTCATGCTTCTCTGATAGACCTTCAACCAAGGTGACATGCACCCTGGCAGCTAAGCCCCTGCTGCTGGAGACAAGTACAGCCTGAAGGATTAAGGTCTGAATCAACTCCTTTTAGTTCTAAAGATATTGAATTTTAGGTGCTTTATTTCTCTCTCCTCAGAGCTTCTCATATTGATGACTTGTGGTTTTGATTCTGGCCAAGAAATCTGATCTTAAGCCTTGCATTGCATCTGTTCAGACGGGTATTTTGGAAAAGAGGCCTGGATTTTTTAAGTCAGGAGGTTTTGGCTTCAGTCCTGCCTCTCCCAATCAAACCAAAATAGGCTTCCACTGGCTACTGTTCTTTGGAGTGTTGATCTTTGCCTGAAACTGCCATGTGCCTCTGGAGAAAGCTCAGGGACACAGCAAAAACTGTAGAGTATTACCTTCAAGGAATTATTTAGCACATCGAGAGACATATCTATAAGTATTCATGGTGTCTTTTTAAATCTTGAGGTTGAGGGTGTAATGGAAATTTCACTGCAGATAATCTTAATTGAAAAAGAAACTTGCATTGATTTCTGCCCCCCCCACCCCCCAAATCTGGGTTTTCTAACACACTAGAAATAAATTACAGAAAGGAGAAAAGAAGCACCAAACTGTAATTCTGCCCAGCTGTAAACCTCGTGTGTCATGTGAATTAAGTCTTTGATCCCTAAACAGCCATTTTACTCTTGGACAAACACCAGAGAAGCTGCCTTGTTGGGACAGAATGGCTGCTACTAGCTGAGGTTTCTCCCACTATTGTGCAGCACAAGAAGTGTAAGAGGAGTGGGGCTCAGGCATGAGCTCCGGCCTCCCACCTGCTGCAGGGGAAGGTATCTTCTTCCTTCCTTCCTCCCTCCTGTTTGACTTCTCCTCCTCTCTGGTGCTCTAGGAACACAGGCATTGATTCTCTATGGCAAGTGTTTTTGTAACTCTGTGGGGCCATGGCAGCGCTGGTGAACAGAACACTGCTTGAAGTGATGAGCTCTTTAGTGTACATTCCCTTTCTCCTTCATATGTAAGTTCGTCTGTTTTCTGAATCTGAGCATTTCTAGGTGCCAACTGCTGTCCATGGATGTACTGAGAGGAAAAGCAGGTGGAAGGCGTTGAAAGCAAAAAGCCTGCTCACAGTGACTCATACTGCGCAGCTTTATACTTTTTAAAAATGTGCTAAAATGCACGTAACAATATTTATTATTTATACCATTTAGAAACAACTAATTTCAGCTGGGCACTGATAATCCTACTATTCAGGAGGCTGAATCTGAAGATTGCAGTTCAAAGCCAGCCCAGGAAGAAAAGTTCATGAGACTATTAGCTCCAATTAATCACCAAAAAGCCAGAAGTAGAGGTGTGGCTCAAGTGGTAGAGCACTAGCCTTGAGCAAAAAAGCTAAGTGACAGTGTTCAAGTTCAAGTCCAGTACTGACACACACAAGAAAAGATCTGTCCAATTTAGTGGCATCAACTACATTCACAGTGTTGAATAACCAGCACTGTTATCTGTAGCATAAATGTTTCCAGCATCTCCAACACAAACTTTGTACCCACTAAACAACTAGTCCCTCCACTCCCTCAGCTCTTCTTTTTTGTTTGCCTGTCCTGGGACTTCTTGAACTTTGGGCTTTCCCTTGGCTCCTTTTGCTCAAGGCTGGCACCCTACCACGTGAGCCACAGCATCACTTCCAGCTTTTTTAAATTGGAGATATGAGTCTCATGGACTTTCCTGCCCAGGTTGGCTTTGAACCATGATAGGACAGACCATGCACTTTCCCTTACAACATGCTGTGATTCAAGTAGGTCCCTGATGTGGGTATAACCTTCATGAATCCGTAGGAGTCCATTGAACTTTCTCTTTGTAGAAAGATTTCAGGAGCTCCAGGGAAGGGTGGATAGAGTTTCAGCAGCTAGGAAGGCAACAGGCAGAGGGCAAGTCTGCAGTGAATCTGGCAGATATTACAGGAGGACCATGCTGTTCAGTGAGATGCCAAGCTTGCCAAGAACTCAGCCCACAGGAACCAAGTGGCCTGGCAGACTAGAGTTTAGGGGCCATACAAAAAGAGCAGCAGCACAGATCCTCAACCCCAAAGCCTTGCTTTTATGGAAATTGTTCCCAAGCTAGAAATGGTTTTCTATCCTTTCTACCAATCTGCTGATCCAGGGAGAAATTCTCTGACTGTTCTAGGTTTGTGTGATATCAGGATGACGGCAGATCCCACCTGCCCCAAGCCTTCTTATAGGAACAAAAACAGAAGCAATTTCTTTTGGGAGACCAACATGGGCAGTCAAAGACTGAAGATGATCCATCATGCTGGCTTAGAACACAAACTATTACAAAGCAGCAGTTTTCTTAGATGTTGCACTGGAGGGTAAATATATTACACGTGTACTGGGCAACGTTTTCAGCGATGGGGCCAGGGAATACACATCTTAAACTCTAGGTGATGACTAATTCTCAACTACTTGGCTTAAAAATAACTGCAGAGGCCATTCTAGGGCACTGAGGTCAGTAATTCCATCAGGGTACAATCCAGGTGGCATCCTAATCCCCCTGACATAGAGCCTGCTGGGAAAAAGTGTTTACAACACGTCTTTAGTTTTGTCCCTCCAGCAGGAGCAAGGTTAGGAAAGGTCATCCAGTGATGACAGCCAGGGGAACAGCTGCAGGGGAGGTGAGCCTTGAGCTCAGGGTTCTGTGCATCTATACTTAGAGTCTCAACCAAACAAGGCTATTCAACTCTAGGATGGTCTAATCTCAAAACATTTTTTAAAAAAAGATTACCAGCTGGGAAGTTGGTTCAGTGGTAGAGTTCTTGCCTTGCATGCAGAAGGCCCTGCATTTGATTCCTCAGCACCACATAAGCAGAAAAACCAGAAGTGGCACTGTGGCTCAAGTGGTAGAGCACTAGCCTTGAGCTGAAGAGCTGAGGGACAGCGCCCAGGCCCAGAGTTCAGGCCCCATGACTAACAAAAAGAAAAGAAAAGAAAATTACCTCATTTTTTTTTTTGTGTGTGTGTGGGGTGACTAGGAAGTCAATCGTAGGGCTTGACTTCAGAGCTTGGGTGCTGTCCCTGAGTTTTTCCTGCATAAAGCTAGTGCTCTGCCACTTTGAGCCACTGCGCTGCATCTGGTTTTCTGTGTGTGTGTGTGTGTGTGTGTGTGTGTGTGTGTGTTTGTGTGTGTGTTTTGTTGTTGTTGGTCTAGGGGCTTGAAATCTGAGCCCGGGCACTGTCCCTCAGCTCTTCAGCTCAAGGCTAGCACTCTACCACTTGACCCACAGTGCCACTTCTGGTTTTGTAATGGCTTATTGGAGATAAGAGTTCTATGGACTTTCCTGCCCAGGCTGGCTTTGAACTGTGATCCTCAGATCTCAGCCTCTTGAGTAGCTAGGATTACAGTCGTGAGCCACTGGCACCAGGCACTTCTGGTTTTCTGGTGGTCAATTGGAGATAAGAGTCTCACAGACTTTCCTGCCCAGGCTGGTTTTGAACCTGAATCTTCAGATCTCAAGCTCCCGAGTAGCTAGGATTTTACAGGCCTGAGCCACTGGCGCCTAGCTTGTTGTTTGTTTTTGTGGTGCTGGGGACTGAACTCAGGGCTTGGCAGATGTCCAGGTGTTTTTAAAAGGGGGCTTCTGGACTAATTCTCCCTGGAGCCAGAAGTGGTGAAGACTAATCCAGCCCAATCTGTGAGCTTTTGCTGTGACTAATTTTCTTTTATTAGCATCCATTACTTGTACAAGAGATTTCATTATAACATGTTCATTTATGCATACATTGAATCTTGATCAGATTCACCCACTTCATTCCTTTGTCATTCTCCCTCCCCGCTCCATTCTCTGACCAGTCTCAGCATGCTTTCATGTTCCATTTTCACCTCTGTACATAAAGCATTTTGACCACATGCACCCTCCTTTACCCTCTATGTTTGCTCATTTCCCTCCCTCCACCCCAGAGAGGACATGCTAATTATTCAAAATGGTTCTTTACCATGCCATCGCATACATGCATATAGTGTACTTTAATCAGTTTGATCATATATACATAGGATCCCACACATGTTTAGAGAAATCTCCATCTTTTAAGTCTAGGATCCACATGTGAGAGAAAACACATGATTTTTTTTTTTTTACCTTTTAAACCTGTCCTGCTTTGCTTAATATGATGGGTTCCAGATCCATCCATTTCCCTACAAATGGCAAATTTTCATTCTCCTTATGGCTGAATAATAAATAGTCCATTTTATATTGTGTATGTATACATATATATGCACACATATATAGACATATATTGACCTATGTCATGTTTTCTTGATCCATTCATCTGTTGTAGGGCATCTAGGCTGTTTCTATAGCTTGCCTATTGTGACTAGTGCTGCAATGAACATGGGTGTGCAGGTGCTTCTGCTGTATCCTGACTCACATTCCTTTGGCTATATGCTCAAGGGTGGTATCACTGGATTGTATGGTAGGTCTATGTTTAGTTCTTTGAGGCACCTCCATACTGCTTTTTTTTTGTTTGTGTGCTGCTTCTGGGGCTTGAAATCAGGGCCTGAACACTATCTCTGAGCTTTTGTGCTTAAGGCTAGGGTTCTACCACTTGATCCATAGATTCACTTGCAGTGTTTTGGTTGTTAATATGAGATAAGAGTCTCACAGAGGACTGGGAATGTGGCTTAGTGGTAGTGTTTGAGAAGCATGTATGAAGCCCTGGGTTCAATTTCTCAGTACCACATAAACCAAAAAAGCCAGAAGTCGCATTGTGGCTCATGTGGTATTGTGGTAGCCTTGAGTAAAAGAAGCTCAGAGACAGTGCCCAGGCCCTGAATTCAAGCCCTAGGACTTTCCAAAATATAGTCTCACAGACTTTCCTGCTAGAGGTGGCTTCACACCATGATCCTCACATGTTATCCTCCTGAGTAGCTAGGATCATTGGCTTAAGCCATTGACACCCAGCCTATTAAGGAGTTTCATATACTATAGATGAATTGGAGTAGGGAATTTTTCTTTGTTTAGTTATTTATTTTGGTTCTAGTCCTGGAGTTTGAACTCAGGGCCTATGTGCTATCCTACAGCTTTTTATTCCCCTCAAGGTTAGATCTCTCACTTGAACCACACCACTACTTCTTGTTGTACTAGTTTACTTTCCCACTATTTTTTCCTGTGGTTCTCTTAGTAGAAAAACCACCATCTGCTATGCAGTTCCTTAACCTAATTAATCTATTAATTAGGTCTTAGGTGTCTTTGCAGCTCCCCTTGCTTCATGCCTTTTGCTTTCCATCTCTACACCTGTGCCTTAGTCTCCCCAGGCTGAAAGAGTTCAATATGTTAATATACTGCGTAGTTATGAGGACAAACTTGTGCAGAGTTGCAGAAATGTTTGGAAAGAAAATAAGTACCAGATGATGTGATCATGGACTAGAAAATTTTCAAGCCCTCATGGAGAACAACACATTTGTCTGGATGGGAAAAGACAGTACAATGCAAGTTATCACCAAAATGAACTCTAGCTTGATGGTGTACTGAGAGTACAGCAAGGAACAGGTAAAGACCAGGACTGGGTAAATTTCCTCCATTAATCATTGTAGCAAGCTCAGACCTCTCTTGTGGAATCATGGAGTCAAGCAGCACCCTTTCTTTCCAAAGGAACCAAGGCCTAAAACTCACGAGTGTGTTACTTCAAAGTCACTAAATTACCTTCCCAAACCAGACAGCCCAATTAAAAATGAATAATGTGCATTTCTTCCTGGAAACAACAAATCAATACCCCCCATAGGCTGGGTGCCACACACACACACACACACACACACACACACACACAGCCCTCTGCACAGTATTTATCCAGGAGAGTTTGAAAATATTTCTTTGTCTTCCCTCAGCTCACCTGGTGAATTCACACTTCCCAAATAGCACACTGTACATTTCAGCTCTGAAATGTACACTCCTAAAGCCAGTATTTTCTCCTCACCCTAAATTGATTTGAGATTCAAGTCACTCAGAAAGGTAAATTCAACCTACAGTCACTTAGCAGATCAATTTAATTAAACAGTTATTTGCTTTTAGCTTACTTTTTGCCAGTCCTGGGGCTTGGGCTCAGGGCTTAGGTGCTGTCCCTGAGCTTTTATGCTCAAAGTTAGTGCTCTACCCCTTGACCTACAACTCCACTTCTGGCTTTTTGGATGTTAATTGGAGAGAAGAATCTCACAGACTTTCCTTTTCCAATTAGCTTTGAACTACAATCTTCAGATGTCAGCATTCTGAGAAGCTAGGATTACAGGCATGAGCCATTTACACCCAGCTAGCTTAATATTTTTTGGCTTCTACCATGTGCCACTCACTGGGATACATCATCTCTATAAATGGTGTCACTCAATTTTGTCATTTTATAAGCAAAGAGATTGATATCAGGGGGTGAAATTTTGTGTCCAAATTCACATGGTTGGTAAGTGATGGGACTAGATGGAGCCCCGGCCTTTGAGAATTTAGAATCCTTGTTTTTAAACAATTAGGTAATAGTAATCACTTCCTGTGTGTTACTGGATTAAATACTAGGGAGACAAAAGTGAATCAGATTTGCTTCTAGCTCCCAAGATTGAGAGACTAGTGTATTAGTTTACCTATCCTATCTACCTTTATTTTAGCTTTTACTAGACAAAGTTTCAGTATGAGGTGAAAACTGTACAGTTCCAGAGTTCAGGATCTCACCCAAAGTTGGGTTAGTAAGTGACAAATTAGGCATTCAAATCTAGTCATTCTGATTCCACAGTCTACTTCAACATGCCATATTCTTCCCTGTAAATATTTTTAAATAGGTATCCATTGAAGGCACAGTAATGTTTTTGATGGAGGCAAGTCAATACATAGTGCAATAGTCATTGCTTTGGCCAGACCATCAAGGATACTTATATGTTGCATATATATGTGTGTGCGTCTGTATATACACACATAATAAAGTCTATGTATGTCTTTATCTCTCTATATCTCTTTCTCTCTATATATCTTGTTACAATCCATTTTGAGCAACATTTTAACAGTTCAACTGGAGTGTAACAACTTTATGTCGATTCATGTAAACTTCCTGATTTGTAATGTGATTGTCTTAAATGTTCCTTCTATAACATTGAGAACGACACCAGCACTAGATTTTTGCTTTAACTATTGTATTAGTAAGCTATCCATCTCCGTGACAAAACACCTGAGATAAAGAAAGAAAGATGTATTTTGACTCATGATTCTAATCTGTGGTTAGTTGGGCTCACAGTTTCTGGGTTTGTGGTGAGACAGTATGTTATGGCAGTTGGCATGGCAGAGGAAATCTGTATACCTTATACAAGTCAAGAAGAAGAAAGCCAGGTGCTGGTAGCTGCTCAGGAGGCTGAGATCTGAGGATCATGGTTCAAAGCCAGCCTGGGCAGAAAAGTCAGTGAGGTTCTTATCTCCAATTAACCACCAGAAAACTGGAAGTGGTGCTATGGCTCAATGTGGTAGAGCACTAGCCTTGAGCAAAAGAGCTCAGGGACAGTGCCCAGGTCCTGAGTTTAAGCCCAAAACTGACAAAAATAAAAGCTTGAAGGGGAGCTGTGGCTCAAGTGGTAGAGCAATAGCATTGGGCACAATAGGTTGGGGATAGCATTCAGGCCCTGAGTTCAAGCTCTAAGTCCAGTGTGTACACACACACACACACACACACACACACACACACACACACACAAAGCAGAAAGAAAGAGAACAAGAAAGAAAGGCTGAGGACAAGATATATTATTGGAGATAACAATGTCATGGGCTTTCCAGCCCTGGCTAGCTTAGAACAGTGATCCTCAGATCTCTCTCTTCTAAGTAGCTAGGATATAGGGATGAACTACAAGTGCCCGACTGATATGTGGGTTTTAAATGTTCTTTGCAGGTGATGTGGGGTCCTGGGGTACTACTTTAGTGGCTGCATAGTGAGGAGAAGGTGTGACAAAAGAGGCTCATGAGGGACCAGTGCTCCGGCAACTCTTACCTATGATTTAATAGAAAAGCTTCACTTTTGATGATTTTATGTATTGGGGATGTATGTGAGATATGGACAAAAGGGCTCCACTGCTTCAAAGAAGTTGGAAGCCACTGCCATAAATTATTGAAATGTCCTCAAATTCCCACATTTTGGTTTCCAAACTATGTCTCTCACTGTCTTTTACGCCTGAAAGAAGTGCAAACATCTTTTGTCAAAACCATGTGTCTGTGTTTTTAAGTTGGGCAATATGATAGCCATAGCCATATGTCATGAAAGCAAAGTGTCTAGGAAAGTCCCAGATATTTACACACCTAACACAGATGTTTAATTCCGATGTTCTCTCAGCTAGTAGAATCAGTAAAGGATTTAGCCTTTGGGATCCAAATGCACAGATGTGAGCCTGAACAAATTCCTAGTCATATGATCTTATATGAATGACAACTCGGAGTCTCATGTCCTCATCTGCAAACAGGGATAATAATGCTCAAGTGGTAGGTAACTTGCTAAATGCTAATGGGACACAAAAAAGACAATTACTCAAAGGGCCAGCCTCTGTAGTACTATCCAATATTATAGTCACTGGCCATGAAGAACTATACATTGAATTGAAAACTTTTAAATTGATCATTGATTCAGTTATTAGAAACTTTGAAATTTATTTGGCATGTAAGGAAAAAACTATATAACTTTTATGAAATCTAAATACAAATCATGCTCTTTTTTTTGTGACAGTACTGAGGCTTCAACTCAGGGCCTATTACTTTAGATTAGCTTTTTCAATCAAGGTTGGTGCTGTATACTTGAGCCGCAGCTCCACTTCTGGCCTTTTGCTGGCAAATTAGAGATAAGAGTCTCAAGGACTTTCCTGCCAGGCTGCCTTTGAGCCATGATCCTCAGATCTCAGCCTCCTGCGCAGCTAGGATTATAGGCGTGGGCCAGCAATGTCTGGCTGAGTGCCTCCTTTTGGTAGCTTTGTTTGTTTAAGCTATAAAATTGTATCTTTTCAAACAATTGAGTCTTTACAGGATATGCAGAATTTTTGCCCCAAAATTAGCTGGTAGAGGTTATGAGTAAGAAGCCACTCTCCTTATTGGTTGGAATATAAATTGAGATAAACCTTGCCAGATGACTGCTGACAATAGAAGGCTTGGGGACTTTTACTATGTGCTAGTTGGTCCTCTTTATCCATAGTTTCTGCATTTTCACATCCAACCGAATACAAGAAAAATTGTTTGTACTGAATATATACAATTTTTTTCTTATCATTATTTCCTAAACAATACCTGAATAATGGGGCTGGGAAGGTGGGTGGCTCAGTGGTAGAGTGCTTGCCTTGCATGCATGAGACCCTAGGTTCAATTCCTCAGCACCACATACACAGAAAAAGCCAGAAGTGGCGCTGTGGCTCAAGTGGTAGAGCACTAGCCTTGAGCTGAAGAGCTGAGGGACAGCGCCCAGGCCCAGAGTTCAGGCCCCATGACAGACAAAAACAAACAAACAAAAAACCCTGAATAATGTATATAGCATTTACATTATATCAAATATTATAAGTAATCTAGAAATGATTTAAAGTACAAATAAGCATGTGTTCTATACAAGTACTATACTTATATAAGTGATTTATTTTTCCCCTCCTAGTACTAGAGTTTAAATTCAGGGCCTCTGTCTTACTCACCTGGTACTCTACTCCTTGAGTCATGCCTCTTTCCCTGCTGTTTTTTTTGCTGTTAATTTTGGAGCTAGGCTTTTATAGAGTGTTCTATCTAGGCTGACTTTGAAACTCAGTTCTATAGATCTCTATAGAATAGTCAGGTTTACAGGCATGAGTCACTGAGACTAGGCTTATATAACTGACTTGAATGTTGCGGATTTCAGTATCTACAATGGGTCCTGGAACCCATTGATATGGAGAAATGACTATGCCCTATGCTGACACAGGAGACAAGAGATATCTGCCCTTATAGAAGTTGCTGGCTATAGTGAACATAACTGTGTTAGGTGTGCAAAAATTCAGAACTTCACTAAACCCTTTGATATCAAGGCATATGGTTATGGCTACCAGGCTTTTCAAACTAAACACTTAGACACATGGTCTTAAGAAAAGATTGTTACATTTCTTTCAGTCATGAAAGACAGTTGGGGAGATATAGATTGGAAGCTAAAATGCTGCACTTTACTACTTGGGAAGTCAGTTACTTAAAAAACTAGTTACAAGAGGAGTCAGTTCACTGCAATTGTGATAGGTTCTAAAAATTATCATAACTTAACACCTCTCCCCCCACTTGAGCTCAGGGTCTGGGCACTGTCCCTGAGGTTCTTTTGCTCAAGGTTAGGGCTCTACCACTTGAGCTATAGCTCTACTTCTGGCTTTTTTTTTTGTTGGTCGTGGGGCTTGAACTCTGGGCCTGGGCACTGTCCTTCAACTCTTCAGCTCAAGGCGAGTGCTCTACCACTTGAGCTACAGCGCCACTTCTGGTTTTCTGGTGGTTTATTGGAGATAGGAGTCTCACAGTCTTTCCTGCCCGGGCTGGCTTTGAACTGTGATCCTCAGATCTCAGCCTCCTGAGTAGCTAGGATTACAGGCGTGAGCCACCAGTGCCCGGCTACTTCTGGCTTTTTTTTTTTATTGTTATTGTTGGCCATGGGCTTGAACTCTGCCTGAGTGCTGTCCCTGAGTTCTTTTGCTCAAGGCTAGCCCTCTACTACTATGAGCCACAGCACTACTTCTTGTTTTCTGGTGATTTATTGGAGATAAGAGTCTCATGGACTTTCCTATCCAAGCTGGCTTTGAACCTCGAACCTCAGATCTCAGCCTTCTGAGCAGCTAGGATTAGAGGCGTGATGCACCAGCCCCTGGCTACAAATCCTCTTTTAAAAGGAGCAATCCTAGATATGCCCAACATTAAATGTAGATGAATGTTCCTTGAAGTACTGAAAACAGTAAACACAATCCAAATCTTCGGCAAATGGAATTAACTATCTAAATTACTTACTTTGAAAATGATGCTGAGACATTAAATGGCATTGAATGTTTAGACACTGAATGACATTGAATGGATTAAAAATATGATTTCAAAGTGGAATGTGTGTTTTATGATCTTGATTATATAAGGCATACAAACATATGAAAAAGTATAGGAGACATTTTTGCCAGTACAGTAATAATAATTATTTCTCTAGTAGGGTTATGAGCGTCTTTATCCTTTGGGAAATTTCCACTTTTCTTTTTCTGGTACCGGGCTTTGAGCTCAGTGGTTTTGAGCTTGTTGGGCTGGCACTCTACTACTTGAGCCATGCTTCCATCTTGGCTTTTTGTCAATAATTTTGAAGATAAGAGTCTCACAGACTTTTCTGCTCATCTGGCTTTGCACCAAGATCCCATGATTTCAGCCTCCTAAGTAGTTAGAACTCCAGGTGTGAGCCACTGGAACCCAGTTTCTACATTTCCTTTACAATGAGTATCTGTCAATTTACTACCTAAAAAACGATAAGTATGGTATTGTTTAAGGTAAGCTTATTGAATCAGATGAATTTCCATTTTATGATTATATTGAATTTGGACAGAAGGCAGGAAATGGAAAATGAGATTGCTAATCCTAATATGCTGGAATAGATAATAAACAATTTTGAAACAATTAACATTAAGACAAAAATTAATTAAAATAAATGCAAAAGATAGCAATCTCAGCAACATGAATGGAACAGGATATTGCTATTTTTCTATGCTTGGGCTTATTACCATGAGGCACATTTCACTGTACAATTCACTTTCTCAGGAGTCATGTTTTGTAAATTCAGATACTTCATAAATTTACAATTAAGATCTTTAGTCAAGGTTCAGCTTTGATCTGTTTTGAAGAGTAGATTTCCTTCAACAACATGGAGTTTACTTGATACTTAGAAATAAGTTAGAGGTCTGGCACCAGTGGCTCATGCCTATAATCCTAGCTACTCAGGAGGCTGAGATATGAGGATTGCGGTTCCAAGCCAGTATGGGCAGGAAAGTTTGGAGACTCATAAGAGTCTCCAATAGCCACTAAAAATTGCTATGCCCAGCTTATAGACTGAGTTGGGTGTGTTTGCTAACTTTTGGCCAGGGATAGCCTTGAACCATGGTCCTTCTGACTTGTACCTCTCAAGTAGCTGGAGTAACAGATGTGAGCCAGGTGTCTGGCCGGGTACTCAGTTTTAAACCTTTCACTTCTCCATTCACATTTGTTTCCTAACACCTAATTGATATATACAATAATGGAAATTGAAATATAAATCATTTATTTGGAGTCTGATTCTAGGAAATACCAGTAGTAAGGGATGGGAAATTTAAAAAGGAAGGAAAGGCAGTCAATCTAGCATGTGTTATCAAAGGGTAGACAAGTAGAATTTAGCCTGGTTGTAGAGGTAAATCCAGGTTGTAGCCAGGTTGTAGAGGGAGATCCCATCCAAAGATCAAAGAAGCTATAATATTTACTTACCACTTGTTGCCAGTCGGTTGAAGAATACTTCCAGGACTCAGGCATTTTGTTGTCAAATGGTTTGGAAGTGGACCATGTAAAATTTCAGGATGCCTTGATATGAAATTTATGAGTTTGATAACATTTCCATATTAGTGATGGATAAAAACTAATTCTAATCTTTTGTCATTGTGGGGCCTGAACTCTGGGCTTGGGCATTGTCCCTTAGCTCTTCAGCTCAAGGCTAGTATTCTACCAGTTGAGCCATAGTACCCACTTCTGGCTTGTTTCTGCTTATGTGGTGCTGAGGAATGGAACCCAGGGTCTCATACATACAAGGCAAGCGCTCTACCACTGAGCCACCTTCCCAGCCCTAATTCTAAACTTTCTTCACAAGTACTGACTACTGGAACCATCTCCATTTTGTATTAAAATTAATTCATTTATGTTTAAAAATATTTAATTTTATTTTTAGAAATGTACCCTTATTTTTTTATATATGAAAGTACAAAGACCAAACTACAAGTCATAATTGCTAATAATGAATGTTTTATCGAATTTGTTCCACTTTTATGCAAAGGTAAATCATTATAAACTTGAAATCTGCTATTTTCCCACTTTTCTTCATTATAATCGTGAAATCTGCTATTTTCTCACTTTTCTTCCCTCCTTAGAGGCAATTACTTTCATGCATTTCTTATATATTGTTCTATGTGTGTGTGTGTGAGTGAGTGTATATGCCATTCCTGGGGCTGGGACTCAGTGTCTGGATGCTATCCCTGAGCTTTTTTGCTTAAGGCTAGCACTCTACCAATCTGCCACTTCTGACATTTTAGTGATTAATCAGAGATTAGAGTCTCATGGACTTTCCTTGCCCTGGCTGGCTCTGAACCTCAAGTCTCAGATCTCAGCCTCCTGAGTAGCTAGGAATACAGGCATGGGCCACCCACACCTTGCTGAAGTCTTTCTTTAATGTTCTCAGTGGACCCTCCAAAGCATTCAGATCCTTTCTTTGTTTTTCCATCCATCAATCATGTTAATGTGTAGCTAGGCTTATCTGTCACAATCCTCATGTATCATCACATCTCCAGATAACAAAGAGGAGTACATATTTGTTGAATAAATAAATGAAAGCTCAGAACATTTGAGCAGCCAAAAACTGCATAAAATATGCTTTCTGCTAGGAGCAGAAAAACCTTATAGAGTGGGAATTGGAAAAAAAAAGATTTGGTGTGTTAGTTTATGAGATTGAGACTGATTTCACTTGAGGTTCATTTGAGAATTAAATGTTTACCCAAAAATGTCAATGAAAAAACAAATTTGGCAGAAATTTACATGACCTGTTTGAAATTTATTATGCATACTTTTTTGTGAAGAGGTTTCATGTGAGGGAGATGTGTAAATACAGACAGAATGGAAGAATTATGAATAAACATGAGGGATTATTACATTAATAGAAAAATGAGTCAAGCTCAAATTTATTCAATCTAGGTCATAATTGCTCACTAATATCAAGTATTTTAATTGCAAGAACCCAGTGAAACACTTAGAAGCAAATTCAAAGGCTTTGTCTGATAGACTGATAAGAAAGAAAACAGGTCAGAAACAGCTTTATAGAGATGGAGGACAACACCCATCTCAGAAGTGCCAACTGCAGTTAACATCTTACAAACCACATAATTCACACTGTGTTGCCAAGCTATCTGCTACCCCTGAATCTATCTTCTTTTCTCCCCCTCTTCCTGTTATTTCCTTCCTTCCTTCCTTCCTTCCTTCCTTCCTTCCTTCCTTCCTTCCTTCCTTCCTTCCTTCCTTCCTTCCTTCCTCCTTTCCCTTCCTTCCTTCCTCCTTTCCCTTCCTTCCCTTCCTTCCTGTCCCTCTCCCTCTTTTTCTCTTTTCTTTTATGAGTGTGCCATTACCAGGGTTTCACTCAGGGCCTTGAACTCTCACTTGGTCGCTCACAGCTGGCTTATCATTTGAGCCACTTCTCCACTTCTGGCTATTTGGGGGTTAATTGGAAGTAAAAATTTCACATACTACTCTGCCTCAGCTGGCTTTTAGCCATGATACATGTAAGTCTCTTCAGTAGCAAGGATTACAGATATGAGCCACCAATGCCTGGCACTCCTGAAGTTGCATATTCCAAGTTTGTGGGTATTTTGAAGTGCAAATATTCATAGAAATGCTTTATTTGTGCTTTTTAAGGAGACAGTGGTCATCTGTTTGACTTCCCAAAGATCTTTAGTCCCAAAAGGTGCACTGTCCACTGGTGCTTCCTGAGAACCAAGTAACTAGTCCTGGCATTCAATTTGATGGAAAGTGACACAAACTTGTCTTTTGTATTGTGTGTACGTAGGCATTTTGTATACAAGTCTTAGCAGTATTTATTTCTTATGAGTAGGCAATGAACCATAGTAAATCAATGGAACATTATACTTGTTCCAATTACATTGTCATTTGTTCAAATATTTACACTCATTATTTGGAAATTATAACACTTAATGAAATTATCCCTATATCTTGTATTTAAAGCACTAATAAATATAATCAGATTTCTTTTTAATATTTTGATTGCTATTTAAATATAATTGATTAGCTTTGTGATTGGTATTTTTATATGTGTGTACATTAAAATTTAGAGAAGGTGCCCATAGGCTTACTAGATGCAAAGGGGTCTGTGGCACAAGTAAGAATCCATGAGCTTATGCTGTTATGTTTGGATCAAGTGATGTCAACATGAACAGCTGGGTTTAACTATCTAGTTGGGGAGCTTACCATGAGAATATGAAATAATGTTTGTCTGCTCACCTCAACTCTGTACCAAACAGGGGAAAAGTGTTTCCAGAAATATTTTTGGTATAGACTTTAAAAATAAATTTATAATTTATCACATAACATAAAATTTTATAAATTAGGAAAAAAAATCCTTGGTCTACAGAGGGATTCAACATTGCCAAATGAAATACATTGTAGAGGTACACCCGTGTTTTGGAATGCTTGTCAGATCAGTGAACCCTATCTTCAAATAATAGTTCATATGGCTGATCAGTGTATACAATGGATCAAAGCATGGTTAACTTTTTTGAAATTAGTTCGTTGACCCAGAGACATAATTTCATGGTCACTCATTTTGAAGTTTACCTCATTCAGTGTTCATGGTGGAAGTCAATGGTGTGTTGTACTTGTATCTTTGGATAGAGTTAGAGCTGACACCAAAGAACCAATGGAGAGAAAGAAAAAAAATAACAGAGGTAGAGAAAGGGAAGTGAAAAAAGCAAACTAACAAAAGAGGGGGAAATACTAGGAGGCAGATCTTCATGCCAAATGCATAGAGAGACCTCCTTGCAAAATTATAGACAGCTAGCCTTCTATTTTTGGTATTGGTTAAAGATCCCCTGCTTTTATTATGTAAAGCCTGCTTGCTAGCATTGAAAGGGAAAAAAAAATCTATGAATAGTTTGGCCTTCGTATGGTGAGAATTGAGTTTGAAAACAGTGCAGATTCTCTCAGGTTTACCTGGAGGATTCAGGGAAGACTTCTTGGTTGGAAACAACTTCTGAAAAGAAATCTTGACGTTTTGTGGATGGATGCTGCCGGGACCCTTTACTGTGAGTGCCCTCATTTTTCTCCACCCACGCTACAGGGCATATTGGCTGCACTTGTTGTAAAGAGCTGCCCTTTGCCAAATACTATCTCTTTGAACTACCTACCCCCACCCCCCGCCCCTGAAATGAGTGCAAAATACTGCAGTGCCATTGCTGACACCTTATTGTGGAGGTGCCATTTGTACTCTAAAGCTGAGACCACATCCCTGCTAAGCTCTACCCCATGTTACCCTATTTCCCTCATACCTACTTCTGCAACACTCCTTTCCAAGTAACTTCCATAATAATCCCTATGCCAGGCAAACAACTCTACCTTTCAGAACCATAACAAGAATTATGAAAACGAACCTACAATTAGAAAATAGAATTAAGTACTCTAAGAGAATGAAAAATCAGTTTCCTCAACTCATCTTACCCTCTAATGTCATTGAATCATTCCTGCAATCCCTGTCTTTCAATATTGGCTGACAATTTCCACATGCAGACGGAGAGAAATGAAATCTAAGTGTGTGTGTGACTGGATATAGAGGGACTGCTTCACTTTTGGGGGGGTGGGTGGAGGTTGAGACTGTGGAGTCAGGCAGCCTGGGAAATCCCTCCACTGGCTAGTTCTGGGACTTTCAGCTATCTATAGAATTTCTTCATGTCTCACGTTCTACATCTATCAAGTCAGGAACATAATAGTAGTAACTATCTTTCAATATTGTCTAATGGAATGACTGATATCGTAAAAGCAACAGAGAAAACATTGGCTATGTCTTAGCCTCATATGCATCCATTATGTTCTTTTCCAGTTTAATCATGTCATTGATTTGCTCACAGACAAGTTTCCAAATCTTTTTCTCTGATTACAACTTCTTCTTTTTTTCCTTTCTTCTTCCTCCCCCTCCCCTCCCCTCCCCCTCCCTCCTCCTCCTTCTTCTTCCTCTCCTCCTCTTCCCCCTCCCTCCCTTCCCTCCCTTCCCTCCCT